>NW_006791462.1:840813-865420 GCF_000442215.2 Lipotes vexillifer | reverse complement strand
AAGATCCCGCATGCCGCGGAGCGGCTGGGCCCGTGAGCCATGGCCGCTGAGCCTGCGCGTCGGAGCCTGTGCTCCGCAGCGGGAGGGGCCACAGCAGTGAGGCCCGCGTACCACCCCCCCCCCAAAAAAAAAAGTAGTACAATGAATGTACATAGCAAAACGGAAACAGAAAAAGAGAACAAACCAGTGGTTACCAGTGGGGAGAGGGAATGGAGGACAGGCAAGTTGGAGTATGGGATTAAGAGATACAAACTATTATGTATAAACTACATAAGCGACAAGGATATATTGTATAGCACAGAGAATTATAGCCATTGTCTTATAATTTTAATGGAGTATAATCTGTAAAAATACTGAATCACTATGCTGTACACCAAAACTAATATAATATTGTAAATCAACTATACTTCAATATAAACATAAGAAAATAAAGCTTCCAAGAAAAAAATATTCTTAAGACCTTGTGGTAGGGAAATACTTTTTCAACGAGATACAAAAAAGTTCTAAACATCAAGGAAAAGATTGATAAATTTGACTAAATTAAGAAATTCTGTACATCAAAAGTCACCTATAAGAGTGTAAGAAGTGGGACTTCCCTGGTGGCACAGTGGTTAAGAATCTGCCTGCCAATGCAGGGGATACGGGTTCGAACCCTGGTCTGGGAAGATCCCACATGCCACAAAGCAACTAAACCTATGCACCACAACTACTGAGCCCATGTGCCACAACTTCTGCAGCCTGCATGCCTAGAGCCTGTGCTCCGCAACAAAGAGAAGCCACCACAATGAGAAGCCTGCACACAGCAACAAAGAGTAGCCCGGCGGCCCCTGCTCACCACAACTAGAGGAAGCCTGCGCACAGCAACAAAGACCCAACGCAGCCAAAAAATAAATTTTTTTAAAAAGTGTAAAAAGTCAAGCTACAGCATATCATACAATTGTCTCTAGTCATATGCAGTTATTGAGTACATGAAATGTGACTAATCCAAATTCAGATGGGCTGGACGTGTAAAATACAGTCTGGGTTTTGAAGACTTCGTATAAAATGTAAAATCTCTCTAATAATTTTTATATTGACTTCATGTTGAAACAAAAATACTTTGGCTATGATGGCTGTGATGATTAACTTCATGTGTCAACTTGACCAGGTCACAGTGTACCCAGATATTTGGATATTTGGTCAAACACTATTTCAGGTGCTGTCTCTGAGGGTGTTTTTGGATGAGATTAATATTTGAATTGGTAGACTGAGTAAAGCAGATTGCCCTTCCTAATGTGGGTGGGCCTCATCCAATCATAGGCTTGAATAGAACAAAAAGGTTGACACTCCCATGAGTGAGTGGGAATTTCCTCCTGCCTGACTGCTGTGGTGAGACATCAGTCTTTTTCTGCCTTTGAACTCCAACTGAAACAGCTCTTCTTGTTTCTCCAGTCTGCTGGTTTTTTGGACTGGAACTACACCATTGGCTCTACTGACTGCAGATCAAGGGACTTCTCAATCTTCATTACTGTGTGAGCCAGTTCCTTATGATAAACCTCTCCCTCTCTCCAGACACACACACACACACACACACACACACACACACACACACACACTCACTCACTCACTCACTACCTGTTCTATGTCTCTGGAGAACCTTAATAGATTGGGGTAAATAAAATATATTAAAATTATTTTCACTTATTTTTGACTTTTTTAAAATGGCTACTAGAAAATTTAAAATTACACATGGCTCACATTATATTTCTATTGGTCACTAATGACCTAACATATATAAGGAACTTCTGTAAAAAAAGAAACAAGTTTATATCCCCCAAGTGCTTTAGATATTGGAATTACCTGATACAGGATACAAAGTTACTAGTGTAAGAAAAATATTTAATTAAAAGAAAGAACCACAAAAATGAGCAAGCAACAGCAGATTATCAAAATGACTAGGCAGATTTATATAAGAAGCAAATAAGACTTTCAGAAATAAAAAATATAAACTGTTGAAGTTAAAAGTTTGGTGAATGAATTAAAGAGAAGATTGGGCTCTGAAGACAATTAGTTTATTGGAAAACAGTTCTAAAGAAATTACCAAGAATGCAGCCTTAGGGATGGAAAATATGATAGAGATAGAGGATAAAATAAGAAACTCTACATGTCTGACTTAGTTCCAAGGGGAGAAAAGATAAAGAATGGAGGAGAGGCAATATTTGAAAAACAAAATAATGGTTGAGGGCTTCCCCGGTGGCACAGTGGTTAAGAATCTGCCTGCCAATGCAGGGGACGCGGGTTCGATCCCTGGTCTGGGAAGATCCCACATGCCGTGGAGCAACTAAGCCCACGTGCCACAACTACTGCGCCTGTGCTCTAGAGTCCGCAAGCCACAACTACTGAGCCCATGTGCCACAACTACTGAAGCCCAAGCACCTAGAGCCCGTGCTGCACAACAAGAGAAGCCACCGCAGTGAGAAGCCTGCACACTGCAACGAAGAGTAGCCCCGGCTGCCCGCAACTAGAGGAAGCCCACGTGCAGCAACGACGACCCAACACAGCCAAAAATAAAATAAATAATAAAAATAAATACATTTTAAAAAAACAGTAAAAAAAGAAAAAAGATGTTATTGGAACCAGCTTTTAACTTGGAGGAAGGGACAAGAAAACAAAAAAAGAAAAAGAAAATAAAGTGGAGGGAGGGGACATGAGCCAAGGAAATGTAGCTCTAGAGGGAGTGTGGCCCTGCAAACACCTTGATTTCAGCCCAGTAAAGCTGATTTCTGACTTCTGGCCTCTAGAAATGTGAGGGAATTAATTTCTGTTGTTTTAAGCCACTACATTTGTGGTAATTTGTTACAGCAGCCACAGGAACCTAATGCACCTACTATGGCTAGAAACTTCCCTAAGTGTTTGAGATACATCAATGAACAAAACAAAGGTCTCTGCCCTAATGGAGCTTAAACTCTACACTAGCGGAATAAACAGACAATATGCCGTAAGTATCGTTAACAAGTAAATTGCATAGTATGTAAAAGGTAACAAATGATATGTAAAAAAGGAAAAAGAGCGGGGTGAGTGTGGAATCGGTAGTGTGTGTGGTGGCGTTGGTGGGCAAGTTGAAATTTTAAATAGAATGGCTATGGTAAGCTTCACTGAGAAGGTGGTGTTTGAGCAAAGACTAATGTTTTAATTTGTGGTGTTCATTTTTAAGAGGACAAAACTAAAACACTGGACAACAACACTGTGTTAAGTTGGGGGAGTGGTGATCAGTATTAAAGTGTTTTAACATCTTTATATTAATTGGGAGGAAAATTTAGATATTTTTGACTTTGTTAAGCATAGATGCTAACATATCAAGGGTAATCAGTAAAAGAATAGAATATATAACTTCCAAATAAGTAGTGGGGAAAATGGAATAAAAAAATAAACAAAACTCAATATATATTTTTTAAAGCTGAGAAAGGAGAAAAAGCAAAGAAAATTAGAAGAGATAAAGAGCAACCAGTAAGATGTTAGAAACAAATGCAAATGGATATAATCTTCCAGTTAAAGGACAGAAATTGTCTTCAACTACACCTCAATAAAAAATTAAATGTATATTATGAAAAAAATGACAGAAATTGTCAGATTAGGGGAAAGATGAGAAAATCCATCTAATATGGAAGAGACACACCTAAAATATAAGAAAAGGCTGTTAAGCAATGAAGAGATATACCAAGCAAATACTAGACAAAAGTCAGGGTAGTTATTTTAAGACAAAATACTAAAACTGACTCAAGAAATAGAAAATCTGAAAAAAACTATTAAGAGATTGAATCAATAATCAAAAAACTCCCCATAAAAGAAAGCCCAGGACCAGATAGCTTCATGAATTCTAATTAAGTATTTAAAGAATTAACACCAATCCTTCTCAACTTAAATCTAGACTAGTTTCATACTGACTTTATGAAACTACTTGACTTTGAGGATTTGGATGAAACAATGTTTCTACTTGTGCTTGATTTTTCTAAAATAGAACATTTAAGAATAAATACTCACCTTGAGGATTCCTGGGAATCATCCGCTACCATACCTTCCCCTCCACATTCCTACAGCATTACTATCAAACCACCACAAAAATTAAAGAGAAACTTAAAAAATAACAAAATTGACAACTGTGAATTCATTAAAGAAATCATTAGGAAGAAGATGTTAAGTTCTGTGGTTTTATAATATTCTTACAATATTTGAATTTTAAAGATCTTCTCCAGAAACTTTTTTTAAATAAAAGTTTTATTGGAGAAAAATAGAACCACCACGTACACAGGGAAAAGAGCACAAAAATTCAACTGATACAGAACTGAAAGTCACAATTATCCAATGTTGTTTGTGATTACTTTTCAACTTCTTAAACAGCTCCCCTCAATTTGTTTAATAGTCTCACCAATTTTTTCAGCTGAAATAGCATCAAGTTTTCAAAAAATTAAGAGCCTCAGGGAAGGGACCAGCTTTCAAGATAACAAAGGTAACACCAAGAGTCTCCTAATGGTACCAATTCTACCTAAAATTTCCTTAAGAGTAATTATCAAGTCTGGTGGAACAGTCTACGTATCTCACAGACCACCAGGGATGAGTTAGAACACTGACTTAGATGGTCCAGTATGGAGAGAGGGCAAAAAAAATAGCTGCATTTCCTTGTCAGATAAGCTCAGTTAAGGAAACCAGGGAGGCTCTAAGAAAATACAGGCAGGGCTTCCCTGGTGGCGCAGTGGTTGAGAGTCCGCCTGCCGATGCAGGGGACACGGGTTCATGCCCCGGTCTGGGAAGATCCCACATGCCGCCAAGCGGCTGGGCCCGTGAGCCGTGGCCGCTGAGCCTGCGCTCCGCAACGGGAGAGGCCACAATAGTGAGAGGCCCATGTACCAAAAAAAAAAAAAAAAAAAAAAAAAAAAATACAGGCAATGGCTGCTCAAAAATAGTTAGGAAGGCATTCTAAATACCACATACTGTGGACAACAGTATGTAAGTTTGATGCAGTTATAAAGAAAACAGGCAACTTTAAAAAAAATAGCTGGTCACAGGTCTTTGAGAACTCAAAACAATCAATAGCAAACACAAGAGCCAAAAGTCTCAGTTGAGCGTTAGGACCTAGGTATTCTTCTTAATGGTTCCAAATAGTCAAGGAAATACACTGCTGCAAAAAAGCATTAAAGTGGGCTTCCCTGGTGGCGCAGTGGTTGAGAGTCCGCCTGCCGATGCAGTGGACGCAGGTTCGTGCCCCGGTCCGGGAGGGTCCTGCATGCCGCAGAGCGGCTGGGCCCGTGGGCCATGGCCGCTGAGCCTGCGTGTCCGGAGCCTGTGCTCCACGATGGGAGAGGCCACGGCGGTGAAAAAGCATTAAAGCAGTTCTGATTTTTTAAAAAATCAAAACAAAATTTCTGCTTTTCCTCCAAGATCAATTCCCTTCTAAGCTTCAAGGAAAAACAAACAAGGAAGCAAAACAGAACCCCAAACCCAAAAACAAAAAACCACTGATGGTAAAAGAGAAGACTTTTACTCACATTATCAATTTGAAAAATAATACTTCTGCTATTTTCTATGTATGAACAATCCTAGGACATTCCCCTGAAAGGTAGGTGTCCAGTGGCTATGAGAACTCTTTATCTTCAAGCAATTTTGAAAGGAGTAAGATCAGCATAATACAGAATTTGAAATTCCCAACTAGGGGGTGTATGGGGGAAATGAGGAAGGATCTAGTTCTATCTAGGGCTTTAGGAAGTTAAAATAAGGATGAAAGGAAATGCTCATACGCCAACAAAAAGGAGAGTTGAGGTGCTTCCAAAAAAAAACTTTGGTAGAGAAAATAGGAATGCTAAATCCCAGGAAGCCTGTAACAATCTACAATTGGTCCAAGTTAAAGACAAAACTGTCCAAACAACATTAAAGTCTAAAGGAAGTTGAAAACTAGTTTATGAATTTTTGCTCTTGTAAAAAGTTACACAACACGTGGGTTTTGGTCTCTTTTGCGATGTTCATATTATATTCATTTTTAATATGAAGAAAGAGTTGGATTTTTCTCTCCTACCATGTTCTTCTAGTACAACTGACCAGCAATTTTCTATTTCAGCTATTTTTATAAGTACCTGTTAATCAGCACAGTAAACTCAGGGCTGAACGATATACACACATCCCATGGGAACATTTTAGGATGTGTGTATACAAGACTATGTAAGCAACTGTCCCTCTGCTTGAAAACTTGTTTCCAAATAAAATTTTTAAAAACATCCCTTTCAGTGTAACAGAACATTACTTAGTAAAATATCAATAGCTATGACAACTTATTTTTCTCTTCAAGGGAAATCACAAAACAGGTGAACAACCAAGTCCAGGGTGGTTTTTCTATTTGATAAATACATCCAGAACTCTGTACAGTAAATAAAGTTTGCATGCAGTTTAAGTATCTTTAAATGACATTTTAAGCAAATAAACCTTTTGCTTCATAATTAATGGTGTATAAGAACCCCCCCTCCTCTTTTTTTTAATAGCCATAGGGACCTCTTCCCCAGTTCCAAATAGGAATCATGAAGACCAGGTACTTTCTTAAGAGTTTTCTGCACATCATACTAAATAACATGCAAAGAGTTCAACAACATTCTTCTTAAAGGTAAGTATTACTCTTTAAATGGGCATGTTAACCACTGAAAAGTCACTCAACTATTTCCATTACACTGCTTCATTTGGTCATTGGTAGTATAAAAGAAGTCAAATAATAACAGGTTAGTTTATCCACTGGCTACTGTTTATGACACCAAATGCTCCAAGGCCAACATTTTATGCAATATAATTGTACTGGTTTGGATTTTCTTTATCTCTTTCCATGTAGTCCCGGTCAATTAAGGATTCTATTCTCTTCTTAAGATCAGCAGGCTGTAAGAGAAGGCAAATTTTCAGTGCAAAGCTCATAATCACTAGCTCAAGCCCATTTACCAATACTCCATGAAAAAAAAAAGAACAGTTTTGGCTCATTGATTTAATGTATTTAATCTCCTTAATATTTTTTAATTTTTATTTTTAAATCGCCTTGATTTTTTAAAGAGGAAAGTATAATGAAAATAAACCAGGTTAAAAAATGTTTTTACACTATACACTCTCACATCTTATATTATTTATTTATCTGTTTATCTATTTATCTATCTATCTATCTATCTATCTATCTATATCTATCTATCTATCTATCTGGCTGTGCTGGGTCTTAGTTGCGGCAGCATGAGGGGTCTTTGTTGCTGCGTGCAGGATCTTTAGTTGTGGCATGTGGGATCTAGTTCCGTCACCAGGGATTGAACCCGGGCCCCCTGCACTGGGAGCGGGGAGTCTTAGCCACTGGACCACCAGGGAAGTCCCCTGTCATACTGTTATACAATACTTTACTTTTCTATTTTAAAGAGGTCTTCTAAGAACCAGCTATTCTCTGCACAAATACAAAAGACTACCATAACTTCACAAAAGGAACACAGTATAGTTTAAGGAAACAGAATGCTATTTAGTTTTGCCAAGATAGTTCGAGAAAATAAGTAGACCCTAAATTTAGACAAAAGCTGGTTCTCAAAGTCAGGTTGCATATTTATAAATTAAATAAAAAATGTACTATTGGGCTTCCCTGGTGGCGCAGTGGTTGAGAGTCCGCCTGCCGATGCAGGGGACGTGGGCTCGTGCCCCGGTCCGGGAAGATCCCACATGCCGCGGAGCGGCTGGGCCCATGAGCCATGGCCACTGAGCCTGCGTGTCCGGAGCCTGTGCTCCGCAACGGGAGAGGCCACAACAGTGAGAGGCCCGCATACCACAAAAAAAAAAAAAAATGTACTATGGAAATCACTATTTACAAGAATACTACAACAAATGGTTTGATAAGTGAGGTATCATCTCATAATTCAGATCTTCATATTTCAGGTTTAAGGTTTAACTGTTACCTGCTATAAATGATTTGAATTTTTGAATCCTATTTGTTGAAAAATCATTGAGAAAGATTATAGCTTGTTCTCATGATTGCATTCTTAGCTCTTGGGTAACAAAATTCCACTGTCTTTTGTATCCAGCCTATAAAGAGAATATAATCTTGCTTGCTAACAGTTTTTCAGATTGTGTAAAATGGCTACTTGATCAAGAAAGGTAAAGAGGGAAAGTAGTTTGCTGGGGCAGCCAAAATTTCACCAAAGTTTGAATTCCAAGATTTGAAAATCAAAATGACTTTCTCTTAATTATGGTGAAAGACCTAGAATACCAGCACAGTATTTATTACAGTGATCCTCTACCTTCCCTAGCTAGCTAGCATCAGTGATCTCTCTGGCTAGAGGTGAAATGATTGTTAAGGCAGAACATGAGGGTGAGAGTGTGGTAATGAGGAGGCAGTATTAGGTTTGGAGGAGAGAGAAAGCCTACCTTATTAGCAGTGACAGCTAATGAGCACTTATGTGCCAGGCCCAGTGCTAAGTTTTACATATATTATCTCATTTACGCTTCACAATAATCCTACGAGATAAGTACTATTATCATCTCCATTTTACAAAAGAGGAAACAAGCTCAAAAGGTGAAGTGACTTACCTAGGCCCAAAGCTCATGAGAACCCTAACAGCCAAGAGTCTATCCAAACTTTACAAAGTGTTTATCATCATAAGAGTTTGGGAATCTTCTAAAACATGAGATACAGTCCAGTACAACACCACATTGTCTAAGGCGCTTTATTACTGGACATTTATAATGGAACATGTCCATGTGATGACTAATTTGTTTGCCAGAACTACTGCTAAGCTTTAAAAAAGATGCCTAATGATTACTAGTTATCTGTATAGTTTTTAATGAACACTTACACAAGCTAACTAGATTTAACTTAATTAAAATAACCAAATCTGTCAAATAGCTAGGTATTTCAAGGAGAAAAAGGAAATAAAAATAACAAAGCAGCTCAAAAAAATAAAGTGAATAAACTTGAAAATTTCAAAGACTCACTTAGCAGCTAAACTTTCAGGTATAGGAGCTTTTATAAATTGTTTTCCCCTTTTGTCACAGCTGCCCACATATGCCAACAAAGGTTTTTCTGGAATCATATATATGAGCATAAGAAATGAAAACTTTTGTCCCTCCAAATGGTCTTGAGGTTTTATTCTATGTTTGTAAGATTTGTGTCTGAAAAATCTAATTTTTATATATAATAAACTCAATATTTTTTATATATAAGCAGCTCAATAATAAAATACAGAAGTACCTACCTTTACTGGAAATTTCAACTGGTTGTACACTTCTGAAACAAGGAGATTGTGGCTAAGTGTCTTTCTCATCTTCATAATTCGAACAATTGCAGCATCAATTTGATACTGTCTGTCTTGAAATACTCTTTCTGTGGTGCTTGCTTGTTCCTCAACCTAACAAAAAAGTTTTAAACTTAGGAACTGTACCTGAAGTGAAACTTGATTACTTATACAAATTGTACATTTTAGGGACATGACACAGTTAATGCTTTAAATATGCTGATCAAAAGAAACCTTATAAATACTGACAAGGACAGAAAAAACCCTACAAACATAACTCCTATCTGGCCTAATGTCCTGTATCAATGAAGTAACACCAATATTAGTTAATAGAAAAATACCATCTTTGAGTTGCTTTACTAGAAAGAGAGACAGCTGATGCAGAATTTATCATTTTCTTTTATTCTCTTCTCAAAATCTTAATGTGTCACAAGAGGTTATTGACCAGATTTCTGTATGACATTAGCTTATCTGTAAAAGTGACTGATTCTGACATCTGACTCAAAGTACGATACTAACCAGCTAAGCTAACCAGTAGTCAAACTTTTTTTTTAACATTTTATTTTATTGCATTTTATTTTTTGGCTGCCTTGGATTTTCGTTGCTGTGCAGGCTTTCTGTAGTTGTGGAGAGCGGGGGCTGCTCTTCGTTGTGGTGTGTGGGCTTCTCATTGCAGTGGCTTCTCTTGTTGCAGAGCATGGGCTCTATGAGTGCAGGCTTCAGTAGTTGCGGCTCGCGGGCTCTAGAGCACAGGCTCAGTAGTTGTAGTGCACAGGCTTAGTTGCTCTGCGGCATGTGGGATCTTCCCGGACCAGGGATCGAACCAGTGTCCCCTGCATTGGCAAGCAGATTCTTAACCACTGTGCCACCAGGCAAGTCCCAATTATTTTTCATTAATTTTTATTTTGTAATATATAAATCAGAAACGCACAGTTTAAAAAAAGTCAATTAACCAATTCTAATGCTAAAGCAAGAATGTTCCTCTTTAGCACCTAAATTAAAAGAATAGTTTGGGCTTTTCTTTTTTTTTGCCTCATCACTCGGAATGCGGGACCTTTATTCCCCTGATCAAACCTGTGCCCTCTGCAGTGGAAGCGCGGAGTCGTAACCACTGGATTGCCAGGGAAGTTCCTAGTTTGGGTTTTTTGCAGTTAGTTTCTTTCTGATACAGCACACGTTTTAAAATAACACAGTAATCTAACGGAGTATCACGCCTTTGATGTGAATGTTAACGAGACAGGAACTTGTTTGCGACCTTGACTTCTATCCCTATTATAAAACTTTTTCTCAAGTAGTGCATTAAACCTTGTTGGAATTGAAACCAACTGGTTTCAGGAAATGCTGCAGTTGTTGGTTTCCTTAATAAAAATCTCTTACAAATTCAAATGGTAAAAACAAACAAAATATTCACTGTTGATCAAAGAAACACTAACTAAACCTTCCAATTTTTCACCAAGCAAGCTGGCAAAGATTAAAAAAAGAAAATATAATCTTTAGTGCTGGCAAGGGCACAGTAAGACAGGCACTCACATTAGACAGTGTAAATTGGTCCAATCTTTCTAGAACACAAAATGGCATAACGTATTCAGACTCTGAAAATGTTCACACTCTTTAACCCAAAAAATCTACTTCCATGATAAGTTCGTAAGGAAAGGCTCAGAGAGATTAAGATTTAGGTACAGAGATGTATCTTGCTGTTTTATTTACAATACTAAGAAGTTATGAATTTAAGTGCCCAACAATGGACATTGGTTGAATAAATTATTATAGCTGTGTAAAAGAATAGTGTGGCCATCTGCCATTTTATAAAGATGCTTAATGGCATGGAAAAATTCTAAAGACTTGGGGCTTCCCTGGTATCACAGTGGTTAAGAATCTGCCTGCCAATGCAGGGGACACAGGTTCGAGCCCTGGTCCAGGAAGATCCCACATGCCGCGGAGCAACTAAGCCCATGCGCCACAACTACTGAGCCTGTGCTCTAGAGCCTGCGAGCCACAACTACTGAGCCTGTGTGCTACAACTACTGAAGCTCGCGTGCCTAGAGCCCGTGCTCCGCAACAAGAGAAGCCACCGCAATGAGAAGTCTGCGCACCACAACGAAGAGTAGCCCCCATTCGCTGCAACTAGAGAATGCCTGCGAGCAGAAACGAAGATCCAATGCAGCCTAAAATAAATAAAATAAATAAATTTTTAAAAATTCTAAAGTCTTAATTTAAACACACAAAAAGCAGGATATAAAACTATCAGGCCCAATTGTGTACACCTCTGCCCCCATAAAACCTGCAAAATCAAATACTGAAATACACTGAGCTAGATATAGGCATACATAATGTTAATGTTAGTGGTAGTATTCTAGGCTAAAATCTTCTTTATAAATCTTTATTATGAACATATATAATTCCACTACATTAGAATGAGGAGAATGCAAAAGAAATACCGTTTCTTTCATCTGAATTTGATTGATCTTTATCCTGAAAAGTTTGTGCTTGAAATCATCATTACAAATGAACTTGTCACCATCTTCAATATCTTTACCCTTTGGATTTTTCGCCAGAACTCTAGCTTTGCCACAAGCCAATGACTGCAGTGTTCTTCTTAACTCCCCATCCTCTGAAGAAGAAAGAGTGGCTTAGTTATTTGTTACTAACTCATCAACACGCACAGCTACATTCAAACTCAATCTAGCTTCTACCCCACCCATCTATTAAAAGTGTTTCCTTTTTTCCCCAAGATCATGAACAACTTCCTCTTTGTCCTATCCAATGGCTTTTTTCCTGGTCGTCCTCTAAAGGCTTCAGTTATCATTCCGAGTGGATAACCACCACATCTTCAGAAATGACATCTCATTTTCCCCAGTCCTACATTTAAAGGATACCTCCAGCTGGCTCTTTTACTACCATCAATTTTAATATGTCCAACATTTTATTCATCATCTTCCCCATAAAACTGTTTTCTTTCCAATTGTTAGTTATGAAGCTACCAACCTCCTCTGGTGAAAAACCCTGGAATCATCTTTTAACTCTTCCCTCTCCTGCATCCTCCACATATCTAGTAGTTGCTTCCTTAGAGATGCTTCGTCTCTCTTCTCATTGGCCTCATTCTAGTCTAAGCTCGTTATCACTTTACGCCTGAATTACCCCATTAGCTTCTGGACTGGAATCTCTTCATCCTTCAAGCTGCCCTACTATCTACTGATTATAGGCAAGCTGCCCAAATAAGTCACTTCCAATATGTCACACACTTGAGATCCTACAATGTATGTTTCACTTGCTAGATCTGTAAGGCTCTCCATATCTTACCTATCTAACTTTGTATCTCACTACTCTATGCTGCAGTTAAACTTTTTATGACTCCTGCCCATACTGTGCTGATTCCTTCCTCCACGCCTTTTCTCATGGTATTTCCTCTTGCAAAATATGCCTTCTCCCTAACTTAAATCTGAAGGCCCAGCCCAAGTCCTACCTCCTTCATGAAGGCTTTCCCAATTGTGCCAGTCCACAGTTATCTCTTGCTTCACTGAACTCCTAACACACTCTGTCAGCACCACAGATTGGTACTTATTGGTTGTGAAATTGTCATTTCTCCCTTTCCCCATGGTTGTAAGTGCTGAGGAGGGGGATTATCCCTTTATAGTCCCCCAGAGCTCTTAACCAAGTGGAGTGCACATAGTGGACACCGAATAATGCATGCTAATGAAACGATTCAACACAAACCTATTCCGGTAGCCTGCTTGATCTCTTCTAAACTGAACTCTTCTCCCTCATTAAACATTAGCAGCACCAGTGTTTGAAAAAGAGAGACCTGGAGTTCCTTCTTACCCTGTTGGAGAAACAACAGTGTTTAGCCATCATTTTTTTTAAAAATGCATGAAAATTAATCAAATAACTAATCTCTTACTGGAAAAGCATTTTTCAATTAGTGGATTTAGAAACTCGGATTAACATTATCCAGAAAGGCCAGTATGTTCAGTGTAGGGTTTAGGTGTGATCCTACCTAAAACAGGAGGAAGGATTGGGTGACCTTTCTACAGGTCTTTTTTTAAGCCTTATAATTAAAACAACCAAGTAATGAAAATTAATAACTCGGTTTTATGTGTCATTACAGATATTTATCATGAGCAACAAGAAATCACTATTTCAATGCATTTTCAACTCTTCTGATTCGGATTAGTCATGAAAAGCTGTAGGATTTTTTGAAATTGATATAAGAACTGTTCCCCTTAACGCCCACTCTATTCTCTAGCTCCCAGCACCAAGAAAAGAAGTTTCCTGTCAAGAAGTGGCAGCGTGAATTTTGCATCCACAGGTGGGGAAAGGGTGTGGGAGAAAAGGGTTATTGGTTTTGGTTTTGCAGCAGGGCCCAATCAACAGTGGAAAAGACCACATTCTTATAATATACACAGGGCTGTGACAAGCTATCACTATCTCATGCAGATATTCAGGACAAATTTATAAAACACCTTAAACCTTCAAATTAAGAGGGATGACCTCAATATCAAAGATGAAGGTGAAAACTAAGTTTGGGGAACATCCACTTACCTCTTTAAATTCGGCCTTTAGCACACAGTGTCCTAGGGTTGACTGCCACTGAAGTTTCCTGCCACTATGTTTGCCTAGGTAAAAGGTCTTGAAAATCTCCTGAAGTTTTACCATCTACAATAAATAAAACAAAACTTTATTTAAGCTCTGTATCCAATATCACGTTCACCACTTTTTATATTTATCTCGTGTAAAAATTTCTGGAAGTTTTAAAGACTATACAGAGCAGGTCCACTGATCACTTTGATGTAAGGTAATAACCACCAAATCTAACGGCATGAATCAGTCTTTACACTCTCTAATCTGTCTGCAACATTTTATCATCCCCTCTTTCGAAACATTCATCTCCAATGTCTTCTGTGTCTCTGCAACATGCTGGTTCCTTTATCTCACTATTGCTTCTTCACTGGATTCCCTCACAGGTACCTCTTCCTACTACCTACCAAATGTGAGCCTTTTTCAAAGTTCTGCCTTAGGCCTGTTCTTCCTGTTTCCACATTCTCCCTCTTAATGAGGGAGATCTGCTCCCTGGGCTTCCATGATTATCTCCATGGAGGACTCTCAGTATCTATCTCTCTAGCCTTAACCCTTTTCTAAGCTTCAGTCCTGGGTTAAGACATTTCCCCAGGAGTTAGGTTGGATTTACTCAAGCAACCATCACTCAGCAGTCCAACCCCCAGGTGATATACGGACAAGAATTTTTGAGAGCTGGGCAGAGTGATGGGTACAATCTGGGGAACTGAAAGAAGAGTCAAGGAAATTGGCCCTGAACTCAGAAACTTGGCATCTTTAGCTATGCTCTAATGATATAAGTACAAGAGTAATATAAATAAAAGAGTAAAGTATTAAAAACAGTTGACATTTGGTGGTGGCATACTTACTGACAACAAACTTTTAAAAAAGTACATATTTTTCAATGATAAGCAAAATAGAAATGTCATGTATTTCTATGCTTATAACTCAAGTCCTAAACAGCAACTCTTACCTCTGGTGGTAAATGAACTTCCATAGGCACATATGTTGGCCAATAACCCATCGTCAGGATATTCACAGTTAATTCAATATTCCCAGG
Source organism: Lipotes vexillifer (assembly GCF_000442215.2). Lineage (NCBI taxonomy): Eukaryota > Metazoa > Chordata > Mammalia > Artiodactyla > Lipotidae > Lipotes > Lipotes vexillifer. Next base: position 850,546 of record NW_006791462.1, on the reverse strand, counting down.
TACATTCTGGTTCTGCATATACTACAATAAGATCAACACACACACTGAGATCTTAAAAAATAAAAGTGCATACATTTCATGCCATAATAATGACCCATTTAAGAAGTTCCCCATTACAAAACTACATGTGAATACTGACGATCTTTAAAATAAAAGGCAACTATTAAAAGGACTATAAGTGAAGCCTATGTTAAGTGCACTAGAAAAGTACACTGGGTAACATTTTGCTACAATGGCACACAAAGATCACATGACTCTGTTAGAGGCATTAACGACTTAAATAAATAATTTCTCACATACGACTGGGCTGTTATTGGATTTCTTCTCCATTCCTTTCCCCATACCACCTGCAGTCCCCATCTCTGGAGACCCCTATGTGGCTTGGAAAACCTGGCAGCAACCCCCATTCCTCACCCCACCAGCCAGCCCAAGTCTCTGGTTTTTCACCTGCTCCACTGCCTGTTTGCAAGGGGTGACCTGAAATGGGGAAGGAAGAAGGGGAAAGGGCAAAGCAAATAAACCCTATTCTGTAGCTACTACAGGACCCATGATCCTACTGACCCTAATCTTTCTCGAGTCTTCCACTCTCATTTCCCACCATAGCAATATAGTGGTAAAGAAGTCATTATTAAAACCCTAGGAGAGGAAAATCTACTTTGTTATCACTATTACCTATAATCTCAAAAATGTGAAGCCAGCTTCTACCAACACCTGCAAAACTATGTATCTAGCTTTTCATTCCCCATGTCCCTAAAGGCCTTATACAATCACTCTATCACTTCTCCTCCCTCCCCATCACCAGCTTTGAACATGCAACTCACCAACAGCGATTAGATGCTAGAAGCCCTGTTCTCACTAGCTACAGCTTTTCTTGTCCTTACTTCTGTTCAATACATTTTATTTCTATTTTTGTGTTATCTTGGGTGTATACTGAGAATAAATTTTGAAGTAGGTCAAATATACTTACATTTCATTCGTGATTTTTTTCCTCCACTGTGACTATCATCTAAGTTGCTATGAAGTATTTATAACAAATACATGTTTCTATTTATCTTCAGTACAAACCAAAGTAAGGAGATAACTAAACACATTTAAGTTGGAGGAATTAAGTAAGAGTTTAACTCACTTTTACCTGTTTGAACTGAATCATGATGTCTTTAGAAAGTTCCATGTCTTTAAACATTCCTTCAAGTTTGCTGGTGAAAGCAGCTCCACATTCTATTAAAGATGTTTGTACATTTACAGTATTTTAAAGTGGTAAAAACACAGAATTTAGAATTGAAAACATGAAATATAAAACTTACTTTAGCATGAAATATGATCTGTAACTATTCATAAGAACAAAAAAATCCTTACCCCAAAGTATATGCCCCACTAATTCAGAGTCAAATCTTTAATCCTACAGTAACCTTATCTACTACTTAGGCATAAGATAAATGGGAAACTTTTATACAAATAATAAAAGAACAATGCTTTATTTAAAAAAAAAATCACAACAGCTCTGGATATGTAAATAGGTTAGAAACCTAATGAGCTTACTCAATTTACGTTTTTATCATATGAACATACAATGATTGACAAAAGAGGCAACTGACTGAAAGAGTAAAAACTAAGCTAACATTTCCTCTCAGAAATCAAAGAAGAAAAGGAACAGAAAGAATGACAAACATACCATGTTTAAGTTTGGACAGCATTGATTTTTCAGCATCCACAGATGCACTCTTCCCAACTAACAGGCGCTTGGCTAAATCTTTCTTATAGAAGGCCTCAAAAACATCCTTGCCTATGTTAAATAATAAAACACAACTCTCATAATACTCCAATATAAGGTTTTGACAAAATTGACTCAAAGTGCTTAATAAATCGCACCATTACTCCAAGTTATTTAAATTTATAGATTTTATCCAAGTTTGCTAAATGCAAGAAACATTAGAGGTAGATTTTTGTGCCAAACCTTTCAAAAGTTCTTTGCTGTAAAGAATTAAGACTGAATTAACTTTTCTTTAGAAAAGCTTTAGTCAACTAGTAGCTTTAGCATCAATACTCTAGAGATTAAAATAAGTAGCAAAATTCAAGGCTCTTAATAGTGGAAAAGTCAAAGCACAAGGCAATTAAGTAACATTCCTCAAGTACCCCAATATATTAAATGCAAGGAATGTAACAGAATTTTAAATAGCTAACCCCCAAATAAATATACCTTCTAGGTTGGTTATACTCGCTAGTTTCTCTGTTGAGTGCTTTGTTTTAAAAGAAAAATATTAAAACAAAAATACATACCATAGATAAATCTAAATATAATCATAATCTTATCCAACATTTTCTCAAGTTCTTCATCTGTAGCTTCTTTGTTGCCTGCGCGAAGCTTTGAATCTACATACTTAGCTAAAATGGGGGGAAAGTTTATTGTTTAGTGATCATGTATCCATGAGGTACTGGTCACTATAAATACCAAATAGAAGTATGATATACTGACTTTTTCAATGTTTCACATGTATACATGCATTTTTAAAACAGTCTCCAAAGTCAGGGAGACCAAGTGACTTGTTCAATGTCACAGAGCTAAAAAATACAAGAGTCTCAACTCAAACCCAAGTCTTCTGGCTCCACATCTAATGTACTTTCTACCATACTGATGCTTACTAAAAATGGGATATGCGGGATATGGGTACCCCGGGGGTGGGGGGTGTATACAGCCCTGTGCTGGGGTCATCAAAGCCATTGAAAGACATGGCACATCTTCTGGAGTATTCATTTTACACTGATGGTATGCAATCTTAAACCCTTTTCTATTAAAACAAACCAGATACATTACAGAGTAAGAGGCAAATTTTGCAAAAATTTTAAGGGTTAAGTAGTAAACCAACAAAATTTCATCCTTTTGGGACTTCCCTGGTGGCGCAGTGGTTAAGAACCCACCTGCCAATGCAGGGAACACGGGTTCGATCCCTGGTCCGGGAAGATCCCACACGCCACGGAGCCACTAAGCCCATGCGCCACAACTACTGAGCCTGCGCTCTAGAGCCCGTGAGCCACAACTACTGAGCCGACGTGCCACAACTTACTGAAGCCCGCGCGCCTAGAGCCCATGCTCCACAACAAGAGAAGCCATCGCAATGAGAAGCCCGCGCACAACAACGAAGAGTAACCCCCGCTCGCCACAACTAGAGAAAGCCCGCGCGCAGCAACGAAGACCCAATGTAGTCAAAAATTAAAAAAAAAAAAATTTCATCCTTTTGGCGAAGGACCTTCTCAGCTAACTCCTCCTTGACATTAAGGGGCACCCAGGGGGGAAAAACTGAGAACTGAAGTATACCACACCTTTTACTCTAAATGGGCCCAGATTATTAGGTTTATTTTCATCCTGGACATTCTACCTTTCTCACTGGCAACTGTAATTTTGTGCTACCCTTTCCTGTAGCCCTATGTGTGGGCCTCAAGAAATGGCACCCTGCCTCACCTCTAAATTGCAGGAGGCTTGTAAAACAGCTACCAAGCTTTTTATAAATAAAAGTAAATAGGGTCTTACAAAGAAAGACCATGTTTGACATGTGGGTTTTAACACCAAATAAATTAGGTGTTAATATACAAAACCTTGTCAAAATTTCAGGTTAACTGGAATTTTATGAGTAAAAGAACATTAAAGAACCGGGAAAAGGGACTAGAGAAATACCTATAAGTTCAGCAGGTTTGTTTGGTCTTTTGTTAATGAATGTTTCAAATGCTTCTTTCATGGCGTTGATAAATTTTTCATTCTTCAGGAAACAGATATCAATTATATGGTCAACCTTATCTTTAAAATCCAGCAATTCTTGAACCATGGTTTTATCCTTTTCAGGATTAATTACAATAGTGCTACCAAATGCCTAAAGAAACAAAAATGACTTTCTATTAGAATTATCTGCAATGAAAACAATCCCCCAAATCATATTTTAAGTAGATACACAGACTTTAAAAATCTCAAAAAATTAAGATAAAGCTGGCTTTGAAGTCAAGAAAATAAAAAAATAAAGTTATAAAACATCCAGACTGATGCCATTCATCTATAGTCATAAAATAAGTAATGGCCACTGGCTATATAATATCATAATGGGGCATTATTGTAGAAGTCTCTAGGGTCTTTTTCCTACTTTTAAAGAAGTGGGGTTGAATTTTTAAAAAACAGCAATCTGCCTTCAGTGTAAGATCAAAGAAAGGAAAGAAATTTGGATCCAAAAGAAGCCCTCTTCCTTTTTCCACATTCACTGCTATAATTATTGGAGCTAGAAATCACATCAGACATCAAGAAGAGAACTGTTTTATTGCTAATTTGCCACACAGCTATCATTCTCAGGTTGACTGTTCTCAAAATGCCCATTACTTAAAAAAAAAAAAAAAGGATCTAACAAATAAGAAATTCTTGCTGATATGTACTCTAGATGTATAGATTATAAGCCATGAGAGAGAAAAAAAACAGGTTAATGTTAATACCTTAATGTATTCAATCCATTGCTGCAAGAGAACCTGAACGCCACCTCGAACTCTACTGAAGAGCTGATACAGGAGAGATAAATCTTGAATTCGGTTTTCATCAAGGAGGCTATTTAAACCTGAAGTTTGAAACATTTGGTATTAAAAAAGTGAACAAAAATGTCAGATATTTTAATGAAAAATAAGTTATTGTGATACTGGTCTGAACTATGACTAGTCTGTGATTTTAATACAGAGATGTGCTTTGAATTAAACTCAAAGAAACTATCACCTTTCCAAGTGAAAACTAACTATAGGGAACTTTATATAAAAACAAAAATTGTGGGCTTCCCTGGTGGCACAGTGGTTGAGAGTCCACCTGCCAATGCAGGGGACACGAGTTCGTGCCCCGGTCTGGGAAGATCCCACATGCCGGGGAGCAGCTGGGCCTGCACGTCCGGAGCCTGTGCTCCGCAGTGGGAGAGGCCACAACAGTGAGAGGCCCGCATACCGCAAAAAAAAAAACACACAAAAAAACACAAAAATTGTGTAATGGTTTGTACCATTTAGCATAGTAGATGAGATGTATAAACCAACTTATAAAAATTGGTTTACATAAATACACATTATAAATACCTCACATGTGCAATAGCCACATTATATTTGCATTAGTATACACATATATATATTTCAGAGTATTGGATATGGCCTGTGGTATATCAAAAACCATGCATCAATAGGCCAAGTTTAAATGAAGTTCTAAAGTATTTGATTTTCAGAATGAAATAAAAGTGTAACTGCGTTAATGTACTAAAATACCTTAAACAAAAGAAAAGATGGCTGGAGAGAAAGGTAAGACTTTTTTGCCTATTTGTAGCATTGTCAAAGTAAAATTCAGGGTATACTCATAGATCACTTAGGATTAATAGAAATGCTTGGTTTTATATGCTAGAAACAAAAACATTTCAGTGCAAAAAGGAATGCATTTCCTTATTACTGCAGTCTTAAAAGTTAAATCAAGAATTCCCCAATTCCCACTGTTTCTTTACCAGAGTTGGTAGTCTCCTCTCATCTCACTCCCTGTATCTTTAAGTTAAGGAAACAGGCACCTCCTGAAAGTTTACTGTGATGAATACGGAAAAGGGGTTGTGTCCCTCCTCAGAAATGCAGCCACACGCTACCAAACTTTTAAAAGGGCAATCTTTAAAAATTTTTCTACTTGTTTGCTGCTACCATTTTAAAAGTAATCTCTCATTTGTAAATTACCAATTACCTTTCTGAAGAATTGCTGTTAAGTGTTCACCTAGAAGTTGTTTTTCCACAGTAGCAATTAATGACTTTCTACAAGGAAAAAAAAAGTTTAGAACTATTGACTTTGACTTTGCTGAAAATTTATAGTCTCTCCTGGGGGGGGAAAAATCAAATAGCTCATTATATGTTAATTTCAATATTCCTATTCCTATGTATAAATTTATTGTGCTCGGAGTTACTCTACTTTATGACTAGAAGGAAAACATTGCATATTTCAGAATTTGTTACATCACGAAACAAATATTTTAAGGGTCTTGCTATGGCTGGCTTTTCCCAAATTTCTCTGCTTTCACTGGGAAAGTAAGGAATTTATCTGTGCTGCTTACAGGAACTCCTTGGTTGGTAATATTTAGGAAAGCACAGAAATACTTTCTCCTATGAACACCCACTGAACTTTAATCGGCCTGAAGATTTCAAAGATCACATCAGCTTGTAATACTATTTTTTAATTACATCCTAAACACATATAGACAACCAATTATCAAATCCTTGATTAAATCTAATGAAGTAGGGAAAATAATAACTCGAAGGTTGCATTACGAAAACAATCGTTAAAGACTCGAGACACCTGAAAATAGTTACTAACATGTTTGGGGATGCCCCAAGTGCCTTAAGTGATTCAACAACACAGGTTAAGGCTATTAGGCTGAGCATGTAATACTTACTGGGTGGTCTGATCTAAGTAAGTAATAAGTCTGTCTGCTTCTTCTTCTAGACGTTTGTTAACATGATGAAGATATTCAGGAACCTACAAAGATAGTTTTTTATATTATTGTTTTCCGCCCCATAAATCATTCAGAAAATGTCAACTCCAAAAGATCCTGGGAGCAGCCCTGTCAAATGTGACAGGGTTGAATCATATGTAAAATTATAGGTAGAGTTTATGATCCAGAATTCTGGCCTTTAAGAAGAGAGAAAAGAAAGGAGCACCTAAGTGAGAGAAAAGCAACATAATGTTGGGAAGATAAATGCAAAGGGCAGCTTATGTTCAATAAAGTAGGGTCTATTATGATACACAGTGGATTTATTAATCATGATTTTTAAATACCTCTCTTTCCTGCATTAATTTTTGGCCTTCGGCTGCGTAAAGTCGGTTAGTTTCTTCCAAAAATCGTTGTTCAAAAGAATCCTGATAAATCTGGGAAGGGGTAACAAAATAAAGGAGTTCAATTATCCAATAAATGTTTATTGAATGCCCTTAATGGGAACAGCACTATGAGTTTGGTTTTTATTTTTTGGCCATGCCTCGCGGCTTGTGGGATCTTAGTTCCCCAACCAGGGATCGAACCTGGGCCCTCAGCAGTGAGAGCGCAGAGTCCTAACCACTGGACCGCCAGGGAATTTCCCTGAGCTTGCTTTTTAAACATCAAATTAGGGATAGCAATCAGCTCTGTAGTAAGTGAAGTAGTTGACTTACTTGCAAATCAGAGAGCATGCTTAAAAGGCTTCGCAGTAAACTTCTGTCAATTGCTTCACCATTCCTTTCCCTCTCAATCAAAAGAAGAATGCCATCAATTGTCTTATTCTGGACTTTTTGATCACTTATAATATGAGCCCTAAATAACTCCAGTCCCATATCCCTAAAATAAAAAATATATATAATCTAAATTAATTGACGACAATACCACTTCTGGAGAGGCTTAACTTCTCACCACATGTTAGTTAGGGTTCCAGGCTTTGAAGCAGCAATTGTAAAAGTATAAAATCCACACATTTAATTTTAAATAACATTATTAGATTAAAGCATACAGGAAACTCATTTTGTCTTTAATGAAAACTGAAGCTAAATTCCCATCTTCCTCCATAACTAAGTTTTACTGTATTATTTTCTTTGGTGGATTTCTTCCTTGGTCAAATCAAGAGGCAAAATTAGCTCAAAGCTATAAAATGGTCTTCACTGTACTGGTAATGAAGGCTTAATTGCTCATTTGTCATCTGGCTTCAGTACTCAAAAATCAGTAAACTCTGATAATTGCTGTAGGTAGATGCTAGGCACATGGTGGGGGGAAGAGCTCATTATACTCTTCTGTTTTTGTGTATACATGGAATTTTCCACAATAATGTTAAAAGATAATGAGTGAAATCTTGATCAGCAACAAAATGATGCACACTCAGACAATTCAGAGCAAACTTTAATCCCCTTGGCTAACAAAGAAACTTCTTCATAAGTTATTATATGCCCAGGGAATGTTAGCTATCTCCAATATTAGCATAGGCAAAACATAATTAACAAGGTAAAACTGCTATAAACAGAAGTCTAGAAGCCAAATATGAGTTTTTAGGAGAATATTCACAGTATCACTCTCTTCTATTAGTGTAATTAAGATTTGACTATGATTTGTTACAAATCTTCATAATTTTTTTCTGATATCCTTACCAAATGGAGGGTAGCATTGAATTTTGAAGAACGTAAGTCCTATCCAGAAACAAAAAAATGCTCCTGATCATGATCTGCCAATGAAAAAAAGAAATCAAACAACTTTTTATATTTTGTGAAGCTGAAATATTTTATAAAACAAGATTGCAGGGTTTACTTGTATATATACCAGCCTACTAGGATCAAACATGCAGATAAACACATCTACCTGAGAATATGCCCACACCATTTTTATTAAACTATTAATAAACCTTAATTCTTGCTGTAGTTTCCAGAAAAAAAAAAGACACTTAAAATGGTCTATGACTTCTTTGCAATCTGAGAAGCAACTAAAAATAAAAACAGAATAAAGGGGCATACAATTTTTCCTCAGCAACAGTCCTCAGGGTGAAACTGCCTTAAATTGTATACGTGGAATTTTGGGTGGGTGGGATGGATTTTAAGATTTTTAATTTGCAGAATAGAAGGTTTAAAATAATACCAGATTAGGGAAAAAGGAAAAGGTTGTGATCTGAATAACCTAAAATGCAGAACCATCAGGCACCTTCACAAGTAACCAAATAGCGAGTGGGACAGCCATAAAGACTGACAGGCAAAATGTAACTTTTTTAATGAGATAAATACTTTTTGCTTAAGTGTTACAAAAATAAAAATGATCGTAAGGTGCAAGTCATTCTAAAATACTGGTTTACCTGTAACTTGCAGTTTTAAAATAGAAAACTCAACCAAAATTAGTTTCAGTCCCCCCATTGCAAAGCTTTTAAAACTAGCATTCCTGTATTTGAAGAAACTTATTTTAACTACAATATTTAGCTGAAATGTAATGCTTTTTCCATCTTACCATTTGTCTGCAATGGTTTTGCCAACATCTATCGATCTTCTTTAGAAAAAGAACACTATCCAATGAATCCGTGAGATATACGTTAAGGATATTTTAAAAGCGCTTAGTACAAGTAATATATGCAACGTAAGAGCACATTTGTCTTAAATATGGAATGCCTTAGGTACTAAATGAAACTAAACAGCACTTAATTATGAAACAAAATGCTACTTCTTAAACTGTAAAAACATGTTAGATCCCACTAAAAAAAAAAATACCTCTAAAAACAAGTCTTAGTGGGACTTCCCTGGTGGCATAATGGTTAAGAGTGAAGTAAGTCAGAAAGAGAAAGACAGATACCGTATGCTAACACTTATATATGGAATTTAAGAAAAAAAAATGTCATGAAGAACCTAGGGGTAAGACAGGAATAAAGACAGACCTACTAGAGAATGGACTTGAGGATATGGGGAGGGGGAAGGGTAAGCTGTGACAAAGCGAGAGAGAGGCATGGACATATATACACTACCAAATGTAAGGTAGATAGCTAGTGGGAAGCAGCCGCATAGCACAGGGAGAACAGGGAGATCAGCTCGGTGCTTTGTGACCGCCTGGAGGAGTGGGATAGGGAGGGTGGGAGGGAGGGAGGGAGACACAAGAGGGAAGAGATATGGGAACATATGTATATGTATAACTGATTCACTTTGTTATAAAGCAGAAACTAACACACCATTGTAAAGCAATTATACTCCAATAAAGATGTAAAAAAAAAAAAGATA
>NW_006791462.1:836926-840009 GCF_000442215.2 Lipotes vexillifer | reverse complement strand
GGGAGGGAGGGAGACACAAGAGGGAAGAGATATGGGAACATATGTATATGTATAACTGATTCACTTTGTTATAAAGCAGAAACTAACACACCATTGTAAAGCAATTATACTCCAATAAAGATGTTAAAAAAAAAAATAAAAAAAAAAAGAATCCACCTGCCAATACAGGGGACATGGGTTCGAGCCCTGCTCCGGGAAGATCCCACATGCCGTGGAGCAACTAACCCCGTGCACCACAACTACTGAGCCTGTGCTCTAGAGCCTGCATGCCACAACTACTAAAGTGTGCACGCCTAAAGTCCATGCTCCGCAACAAGAGAAGCCATCGCAATGAGAAGCCCGAGCACCATAATGAAGAGTAGCCCCCGCTCGCCACAACTAGAGAAAGCCTGCACGCAGCAATGAAGACCCAAAGCAGCAAAAAAAAAAAAAAAAAGACAAACAAAAAAACTGTCTTTGAAAAAAAAGAAAGAAAGAAACAAACAACAACAAAAAACAACAAGTCTTAGGGACTTCCCTGGAGGTCCAGTGGTTAAGACTCTGCACTTCCACTGCAGGGGGCACGGGTTCAATCCCTCGTCGGGGAACTAAGATCCTGAAAGCCACTAGGCCAAAACAACAAAAAACAAGTCTTAGACATAACTGAGCATTGTGTTTTCAGTTTATTATTTCCCAATTATCTTTCCCCAAAAAGAGTAAAGACATAAAGACATTTTATTTATTTACATTAAAAGTACAATGTAGATTTGGACCCTAATTAGAGATAAAGGGCAAATTTTGCATCTTCTTACTCTAGAGGCAAGATGAACAAAAAATAAATCTACAAAACACAGGCATTCCATTTCAATCTGGGTTTAAAAGTGAGGGACAGAGAGGGAGGGATAGATGAAAATACAAGGTTTTTTGTTTTTAAAAGGATATTCTCTGAACTGATGAATCTGTGCTTTGATGTGATCTTCACAAATCTGTCTCAGCTGTTTGTACAAGTTTGCAGAAATCTTGTAAGAACAGAGATTTTCCACAGCCTGCAAAATTAAACACATACTTTCTTACGGAGTGAATGGGGAGGGGAGGGGGGAATTTCTTGATTATTTACATCAAATTCCTATTATTTGTTATTTCTACCATGTCGGCTTATTAAAAGGGATTATTTGTCCATTTAAAACACAAGGTAAGGGCTTCCCTGGTGGCACAGTGGTTGAGAGTTCGCCTGCCGATGCAGGGGACACGGGTTCGTGCCCCGGTCCGGGAAGATCCCACATGCCGCGGAGCAGCTGGGCCCGTGAGCCACGGCCGCTGAGCCTGCGCGTCCAGAGCCTGTGCTCTGCAACGGGAGAGGCCACAACAGTGAGAGGCCCGCGTACCGCAAGCAAGCAAGCAAGCAAATAAATAAATAAATTAATTAATTAATTAAATAAAACACAAGGTAAAATAGCAAAATATCAACATGGGTAGTGAACATTTTTCATAACCAGTGTACTATACCAACCCCCCCCCACACAAATTAATACATTTATTGTGGCAGTACAGGTTAAGGATGGAGGGAATCAAGCCAAATTCTCACCTTGTGAAGACCAATTTGTAACAACTGCTACATATAAATTCTGTCTTGTTCTTAAAAACGTTAATTGTTTTCATAAGCAGAATTCCATTTTGAGTTTGAAAATAATTTCACCAATTGTTTATTAGATGGGTTGGGTGGTCCAACCACCACTGAAATAAAATTTATTTATACTTTCTTTGGTTTTCCTGAACAGAGCAATGCAGAATTTATTGCTAGCAGTATTATAATGAGTATGATATAATTATACACAGGGATTTTTCTCCAACATTGCAGCTTAAGAATATTTAAATAAATAGAGGTTTTAAAATTTGCACAATGGGATAAACATTAATTACTAAAGGAACACTGAATTTTTACTTCATTCTAATAGTTGAATTGGTCTTTTATACTCAGATCCCAAAAGGACAAACTTGAGATTTCAGTGAGTTTCTTCTTATGTGCATCAAAAGACTTTCAAATTTAATACAACAGGCATGGTAAAACTCTTTGGATGAACTCTGATATAATCTACAATTCCAACTAGTAATGACTTAAGTATAACACCAGGATTTTTTTCTCACCACAACACAAGGCAAAAATTCCATTAAAATTGACTCTAAGGGACCATCCAAGTCCTCTTGGTTGGAGTGGAATTTTATAAATATGTAGTTGGAAATCATATTCCCAGCATGCAGGTCCAGCAAATAAACTAGCAAATGAAAAGAAAGCTTAAAGGAAACCACTTATACCAAAGGAGGAAAGGCACTACACCTTACCAGGAAACAGCAGACCACTTAGATATAGCAGCTAAGGAGGAATAAGAAGGCTAGGTCTCTGCTGGCCACCACTTTCCATGGGGCCTTGGGTCAGGCCACAAATGCCTAAGTGTATGTTTATGTTTATTTCATGTGCCTGACTGGTTCACATTAGTCCTCTATGGACTCTCTTCCTTCCTCCTTTAGTAGTCTTCTCATTGTATCTTGGTGTTCCTTTTGAGTGACTAATTTTCTCAGCATTTCTCGTTTTCCTGCTTAGATTCTGTCTTTGTATTTCACCTTCTCCACATTTCCCACCTGCAGTACTTTTCCGAATCCTCCTTAACCATTCCCTTCTGCTGTGTTACTCTTTCTTCCATATATTAGTTCTCATCGCATCTATTTATCTTCTTACACAAGATACCATAATCCCTTACTACTCAGCTAGGTTCCACTTCTTCCAATAAGCTTTCCTTAATTGCCTTGGCTACCAGTGACTCATTTGGCACTATCACCAATCATACCACACTGACTTGTCCCTGAGTCAATATTGTATCTCTTAATGTGTATATCCTGTCCCCCAACTCTCCCTAATGACAGAAAGAGACCATGTGCTCATGTACCTATATGTTCTTTAATACCTTTTGGGCTTTGAACCAGGTGACTATAGTAAATATTCAAAAAACTAATGTAGGGCTTCCCTGGTGGCGCAGCGGTTGAGAGTCCGCCTGCCGATGCAGGGGACACGGGTTCGTGCCCCGGTATGGGAAGATCCCACATGCCGC
>NW_006791462.1:797777-836832 GCF_000442215.2 Lipotes vexillifer | reverse complement strand
TGGCTGCAGTTTCCAAATCAGATTCATTACACAAAAGAGCGAAGGAAGGCCACCAAGTGCCCAGAAATCGAGCCTTTTCCTGCCACTTTTAATGATGAAAAAACCAAAAAAAAAAAAAAAAAAAAAACCAACCAAACAAACAAACAAACAAAACCCTGATGTACCTATAACTAGCAATGTGTCCTGTACACAGAAAGGGCTTACAGCGTAAGGAGAAAACTGGTCAGAAAACATAATTACAAGATACTGTGTTGGGTGCTATGATGGGGATAAGATAGAGGTGAGGTCCCTAACCCAATCTTTAGGGCAGAGGCAAGTCAGGAAAGGCTTCCGGGGCACAAGTAAAGAGGTGGAGTCCCAAAGACCCGGGGGAAATAGATAAAGAGCTTATGGGAATAGTGAGAAATAAGAGAATTAAGCTGGTCTTCATATGCATACAGCTTCAGCTGTGTTTAGTTGGAGAATGGTTTAAGATATGAGAAGCAACAACAGAAGGAAAGGGAAAGGCAGGAGGATCTAAGGTGAGTTTTGAAGGTCAAGATGGAAGAGAACATCCTGCTTCTCTAATTTAGCCTTGACTGCTTAACATATAGACCAGATCTAGTAATTTCCGTTCCTTAAGAACTTTTCCATCAAGCTCTTCAGGTACCATTTATGGAGAAATCCCATAAGTGGTATAAAAAAATACAAAGGACTGAATGTGTGGTGCATGATCTACTATCATTTATGTAAAAAAAAAAAGAAAAAAAAAAAGAAAGAAAATTAATTTTAAAAACCTCCACACAGGGCTTCCCTGGTGGCGCAGTGGTTGAGAGTCCGCCTGCCAATGCAGGGGACGCGGGTTCGTGCCCCGGTCCGGGGGGATCCCGCGTGCCGTGAAGCGGCTGGGCCCGTGGGCCGTGGCCACTGGGCCTGTGCATCCGGGGCCTGTGCTCTGCAACGGGAGAGGCCACAACGGTGAGAGGCCCGCGTACCGCAAAAAAAACACCTCCACACAGTTGTTTTTACACACATGAACCATTTCTGGAATGATACACCCAATCACGTTTGTTGAGAGGGTTATTAGCTGGGGGAGCAGGGTTGGAAGATGGAGTGGAAGTGAAACTTTACTACATGCTCTGTAATACTTTTGGGGCTTTGAACCAGACGAATATACTAACTATTCAAAAAACTTAAGTACTTGCCTCCCCCAATAAAACCCTATCTTCCCCACCACCATACTTTTTAGCATGGCATTCAAGGCTCAATATTACCATTATTTTACTCTAATGTCTGTCTATAATCTTCCATATACCCCGTGATCTAAATACTCTGCTTTGCTCACTTTCAAGCAAGGTTTGTTTGGAGCAATCATGTGTGCCTAAAACAGTGGCTTCCAAAAGTTTCTGACAAGCCACAGTAAGAAATACATTTTATGTCACAATCCATTATACATAAAATTTATATAATTGAAACAAAATCTTCATGAAACTGTACTTACCATTACTATGTGTGATGTACTCTGATATTTTCTATTTTACCTTTTTTAAAAAATGCTGGTCACAAACTACTAGTTTCATGAGCCTACTAGAATATAAGCACCTTAGGGGCAAGGACTAAGTGATCTCTATATGCCCATGGCATTTGTCCAGCTTTGCACACAGTAAGCAGTCACGCAGTCACTGATTCAACAAGAATGGGGTGTTTACTAACTACTCTGTCCTGTTAGGTGCTGGGATAGAAACATGAATAAGTGTTAAATCACTACTGAGGAGCTTGAGGTAAACTCTATTTTATTCCAGATCTTTGAAAAGCACTTTTAGACATGTATCATTTTACATTTCACTAAACACTCTGGAAATCCCTAGAAGTTTGATCTGGTATAATTATTACTAATATAACCTTGTTTCACAGGTAACTATTTGTATTAAACATTCTGGATAATTCTATAAGTCTCTTAAATAAAACTATCTTTTTACTTAAGCTCCCAATCACTACTGGTTAAATATGCTGCCTTAAATCCTTTTTGCAGGTAGTCGGATATAAGATAAAAACATTCTAATAAGGTTTTAACTTTTATTCCTCTAAATCCCAGCCCCTTCCCTCCAAAATTCGTATACTGCATCAAACACGTTTGTCTGAAGAAAAAAAAAACTCCTAAGAAAATATAAACGTGTAGCAAATGAAATGCAAAACTACAGTTCCTGAAATTTAAGATTTAGAAACAGCCAAGGCACATAAGCTTGCATTTGGGACGAGGAAAAGAGTGGAAATGAGGGTAAGAAGACTAGAATAAAAAAATGAAGAGGATTAAAATAAGGATAAAAATACAAAGAATGCAAAAATAAATGGTAAGGGAGGAAATCTGGAAATTTTTCTGATTTAGCAACAACAGACACTTAAGAAATTAAATTCCCACCAGGGTGCTGAACTTTGGTCACTGGCCTAACAGGTTGGGGCTTATTTTTCAAACCATAATGTTTAAAGAGAGAAAGAAAAGCATACCACAAAACTTTTCAACAACTGATACAACAATAAAACTCAAAATTATGTCTTTTTACATCTAGTAAAAATGCCTAAAATAAGATAATCAAAATATATCAAAAGCTAAGAATTTGCAGAAAGGAAGCCGAACAATGAAACCTAAATTATTTCTCTTTTTACATCTAGTAAAAAGAGCTTAAATAAGACAAATTATCAAGGACTGAGAATTTGTAGTTGGGATAAATAGCAGGGATAGTATTAACAATTCAGTAAAAACAGGAGTAATAGTAACGTGACAGACTAAGCTTAAACACGTCAAAGGTTAAACTTACAGAACATAATACCTAGTCATCAACATAGAATATAATAGCTTGTCACCTCTGCTAAGAATCTACTACCTGCTCTCCACTGACTGCTTAAGAAACCTGATTTTACAATGGAAAATAACCTATACTCAGATAGATGCACTATTTGCTTCCAGTCTTGCGGTCATGTACTTGATGAATGAATCATTAATTGAAAGGCTCCATTATTTAAGATTTATTTCACAAAAAGCTAACCAAACAAGAGTTCTCATTATTAATGATGAAATTATTTTCATCGGAATTGAAGTATGGACTAAGCTTACCTTCCAAGATAACAGCTAAAAATTTATACTAAGAATAAATGTAACACTCATACAGAAACCAGCCAGCTCCAAAAAAGGTAGCTGATTTAAAAACACTACACAGCTATTCACACAAGGCTGAGAACATGAGGAAAATAATCCCATTACTTAAAATATCACTTAGTAAAAAAGTCACACACCAAAACCAAGATTCCAACTATTAAGATACTACATACAAAAACAAGACACATTCTTGAGCATTGCAGAGGGACACTGTTCCTAGAGAGTTCTCTTTTTCTATTATTTTTTCACTTTGGCTAATGATGTTTTCTGATTCATATCTGGGATGTAATCTATTTATCAGCCAGCTGTTCTGGCCCAGTGTGGATTTAGAATTTAAAAACGTGTGGCTTTAGAGATGTATAATAAAACATAATCTTAAAGATACCTTTTTTAAAGACTCAAATACTATTTATCATCATCATCACTGATGACACAGACATACAGCAGGCAGTGTAGTAAGTACGTTTTTGCAGTATTTTATTTACAACTGAACAACCCTGCCATATAGGTAGTCTCCCCATTTTGCAAATGAGGAAACCAAGGCTTAGAGAAGTAACTCACCCAAAGTTATCATGAGTGACAGATCTCAAATCTAAGGCAGGCTGAACAACTCAAAAGTCAGTGCATTTAACCATACTCCTATCTGTAGTCAATCAAAAACAAACAAGCAAACAAACAAAAAAACCCAAACCAAAACAACATGAACCACTGCCTCACTCTTAACAGGATTTCAAGGTTGTGGAGCAAAGATAATTTTTTTTTTTTTTTGTGGTCCCGGGCCCCTCCCCGCCGTGGCCCCTCCCGCCGCGGAGCACAGGCTCTGGACGCGCAGGCCCAGCAGCCATGGCTCACGGGCCCAGCCGCTCCGCGGCACGCGGGATCCTCCAGGACCGGGGCACGAACCCGCGCCCCCCCGCAGTGGCAGGCGGACTCCCAACCACTGCACCACCAGGGAAGCCCGGAAAGATAATTTTTAAACTCGGGTACAAGTCACACTTTAAATCACTTTTAAAAGACAACGTTTACTTATTGCAAATATACTCAGAACAGCACCTTCTTTTCTAGAAATTAAAAACTTATGAGGTAGTATATGCAATCCACATTAGGGAAGACTTCCATGCTTAAGCCTTAAAGCAAAATGGTTTTTCATTCATAGAAAAAAGTTCTGCATAGACATATGCCAAGTAAGTGTTTACTTCAGGGAAGGGGGTGGGGGGGTGCTGAGGAGTTTGGAGAACTTTGGTACACTACATACTTCTATATTGTTTCAATTTTAGAAGAGTACTTTTAAATTACATTTCAACCTGTTAAAAATCCAACAAGCACCTGAAATCCAGATGGTATGAAATATTTTTACTTCCTTTATCGTTTTATCCTCTTTTTTGAACTTGAACACCTCAAAATAATCTTTCTGAGAACAATCCCAAGGAGCATTTATAAAATTAAGGTCAAAAACAGCAAAAGAGCTAGAAACAAATGCTTTTGAATTTATTATCACAGAAGTAGGAAAGTATTATGAAAAATGCAAAGAGTGAAAAGTTGTAACACTGACTTTAGGCTAAAGAAATGCAACTGAACAACAGCAGGTAAAGAATTCTGAAGTACAAGAAAGGAAAAACACAAAAAATGTGAGCTATGAGCTCTTGAAACACAAAGGGATTTAACAGAATCAATTTATCAGGAAAAATATTTTTTTAACCCAAAAGCTCTACAAAAATATTCAAGGTAAAGTAAATAGGGTTCATTAGCAACTACAATCAATATGTTATAAATATGGGGACTTCCCTGTTAGTGCAGCAGTTAAGACTCCGAGCTCCCAATGCAGGGGGCCCAGGTTTGATCCCTGGTCAGGGAACTAGATCCCACATGCATGCTGAAACTAAGAGTTAGCATGCCACAACTAAAGAGCCCGTGAGCTGCAACTAAGGAGCTCGTCTGCCGCAACTAAGATCTGGAGCAACCAAATAAATAAGTAAATAAATAAATAAAATTTTTTTAAATGTCAGAAATATGAAATATGTAAAGTAACACATTACTGAAATTAAAGATGCTGTATGCCAGCATATCCAAAGAAACACCATATACAAGCACGAATGAAAAAAAATGATCTTCTTTTTAAAAATTTATTTATTTATTTTTGGCTGCGTTGGGTCTTCATTGCTGTGTGCGGGCTTCTTCCTAGTTGCAGCGAATGGGGACTACTCTTCACTGCAGTGCGTGGACCTCTCATTGCTGTGGCCTCTTCCGTTGCGTAGCATGGGATCCAGGCACGCGGGCTTCAGTAGTTGTGGCACGAGGTCTCAGTAGTTGTGGCTCGTGGGATCTAGAGCGCAGGCTCAGTAGTTGTGGCGCACAGGCTTAGCCGCTCTGTGGCATGTGGGATCTTCCTGGACCAGGGCTCAAACCCGTGTCCCCCGGGTTTCCCTGGTGGGGCAGTGGTTGAGAATCTGCCTGCCAATGCAGGGGACACGGGTTCGAGCCCTGGTTTGGGAAGATCCCACATGTCACGGAGCAACTAGGCCCGTTAGCCACAACTACTGAGCCCGCGCTCCGCAACAATAGAGGCCACGATAGTGAGAGGCCCGCGCACCACGATGAAAAGTGGCCCCCGTTTGCCACAACTAGAGAAAGCCCTCGCACAGAAACAAAGACCCAACACAGCCAAAAATACATAAATTAATTAATTTTTTTTTAAAAAGTAAGAAGACCCAACTGTCTTTTAAAAAAAAAACCCGTGTCCCCTGCGCTGGCAGGCAGATTCTTAACCACTGCGCCACCAGGGAAGCCCCAAAAAATTACCTTCTTTGATGACAAAGTTTCTTTTCCTA
The DNA here is from genome assembly GCF_000442215.2 of Lipotes vexillifer. Taxonomy (NCBI): domain Eukaryota; kingdom Metazoa; phylum Chordata; class Mammalia; order Artiodactyla; family Lipotidae; genus Lipotes; species Lipotes vexillifer. The sequence continues at coordinate 830,871 of NW_006791462.1, read as the reverse complement.
AAGTAAAACTATTTGCTTCAAACACTGCACTACAGAGGTATGTGAAGTGCTGTGGTGTATTAGTGAAAGTGCACTGGACTAAAAACTTGGGCATCTCGGTTTAAGTCCCCTGCTCTGCCAATACAGACTCTAGACTTTGGAGTCCCTGAGACTCCATTTCCTCATCAATAGAGTAGGGATGATAACTACTACCTTATCTACTTCACAAAGGGTTTCTATAATGCTTAAATGAGATAATCCTACTTTGTAGGCTGTCACATACACTATACGAAGAAAAGATACTGGACCACATAATCGCTTAAGGCCTTTCCAACTGTAATTCTACTTTTATTACTGTACAACTCAAGAGCCACATGTGCAATATACCAACATAGCCAAATGAGGTGGGCTTAACCTTAATACCTTAGTACTACTACTGACTACTACCTGACACTTACATAGCATTATAATGCTTATAATATTACACAGCATCATTACTATGTATTCGGCACCGTTCTGTTTGGCATGCATTGACGCATTAAATTTAAACAGCAACAGAAACTGGTGATCTCAATTGACCTATTAAGAGTGAAAAAGTCATACTGTGCCTTATGAAAAAGTTTAACTAGTGATAACATCAACTTATATTTCTATCATAGTGCTTCAAGGTGTTTTTCACAAACATCTTATTTGAGTCTTATAAGCAACGCTGTGAGGTAGATAGAACAGGAGTTCTTCCCCCATTTACAAAGGAGGAAACAGAAGCTGAGAGAGGTTTAGTACCTTGCCCAAGACCACAAGGGTAATAGAGCCAAAACTAGATCCCTTTGTCTTTTGACTCCTAATCCACTGTTTGTCCATCACCATACTATCTCTACAACTAAAATGAATAGATGAAAACTACGAATTCTGATAAACTGAACCAACATAATTTCTTACAAAGTACTCATCAATATAAAAACTCAAGCCATTGGATTTTTTTTTAATATGTAACTGCTGACGCTATAATGGAAAGTAACTTCTTGAATTGGTTGTGGCAAAAATACAGTAGGTCAAAGTATCTTGGTAGCAAGAAGTCTAAATCAGGAATTGCCCTTAATTGTATTCAACACTTCAAATACAGACCCATTTGTTAAGCAAAAGAAACAAACCTGAACCTCAGACCAAGCTGCTGAAATACAACCTGCTGATCATTTTTGGGCTAAGGTATGTCTTGTAGACCAGGAGAAAAGACAAACATAAAGAACAAGAGAAAGAAATGGCAAAAGTATGCTAACAGCAAAGACGTAGAATAACGTATATGGAGAATATCTGCATTTCTTGAGGGCTTTCCTATATAGGTTAACACCACTTAGCAAGAAGTATCACAACAGAATGCCATGTCACCAGAAATCATCTTTGGGATCCAGGCTATAGGGTTCTATTATAGGTCAAACTTATTACAGCTAGGTACTCCTAACTGTAAATCCTAATTAGAAGGGTCCAAGATAAGCCCAATTTATACCAATAAGACTGTACCCATAGTTTATGTCAGAACACATGGTCTGATTATAAAACAGAGTGCATATATTAATTAAGAAATTGTAATTAGAAGGGAACCAAAAATCTACATAAGCACCCATTTCAGAAAGTAAAATCCATATACATTTCACCTCAATTTACGTTAACCAAATCTGGTAATCCAAGTTAATACATACCTGATAGAGTTCTTCTAAATTGTACTTAATCGAAGTACTATTCTGGATAGCTTCCACTGCTTCTTTCAGTTTCTGCCATGTTTCATCTGTGTAGTTTTCCGGTAATTTAGGCTTATCTAGATGATATGTAAAAGGTTGATAATCAGAATAATACGTAGGATATAGTAATGAAAAGATCCATAAAATACTAGTATTACTGCTCTTTAAGGGTAAATTGTTATAAGTATTATATCTAACTATTAAAGTAACCATTATATTTAGACTTAGTATAAAGAATAAAATTTGAAATGCCAGAATACTGTGTAAGTCACTTTGACTCACCTATTAAAACTGAAGGTGAGGGGTTTTTCCTGCTATTGACTGAATTGCTTCAAAAAATAAAAATTCAAGAATGACAAATAAAAAATTAACAATCCTGATCCTATTCCATCATGTGTAAACCAAAGTCAACATGAATTTTGTACCTGAAATGTAAAATACTGAGTGCCTACTATGTACAAGGTACTTTATAAACATCTTAATTTTCCTAATAGTGTCCTAAGGAAAGTATTATCCTTATTTGGCAACTGAGGCTGGAAGACTCATTTAGTAAGCCTTGCCCAAGGTCACCATAGCTAGTCAGTGGTAAAACTGGGATTCTAACTCAGGTCTGTTTGACCCCCTTATTTATGTAGCATCTACAGGAATAGAGAGAAACATCTTAATTCATGTTTTAATTTAAACTGCATTTATGAGCAGAGTAAAATATTAAAAAATTAAAACATCCAAACAACTCCAGAACCTATGTAGCACTTTCAGAATGGAAAGGTACATCTTAATCCAGGCTTTAAACTTCACTGACCAGCAATGAGTTTTTTTTTAATTAAAACATCCAGATACCTTAATAATGTGTTTTTACTTTGGGAGGGGGAGGAAAAAACCCAAACAAAATCTCTGATACCGGTATACAAATGTAATTAGGGTCATAGCTCCTCTCTTAAAAAATCCTTGGCTATTAAATTGATATATTTTAAATAAAACAGTGAACAAATTAGTCAATTACAATTCATATTTACTTCAGAAAAATCTACTATTAAATCAGAAAGATTACAACACTTGAGAGCCTGGAGGTGGGAGAGGAGTGATAGAAAAAAGAAAAGGTTAAAAATAAACAACACTATACTCTGCTTAAAACAAAACAGAGCATATTACTGATTTCCACACTAATGTTGAAAATACAAGCATGGAGAATCTAATTTTCTCAATACTAATATTTAGCCACAAGGCACTGATCTGGTAAATATTACTTTAGTTCATTCATTTTACTTGCCCATTTAATAAACGTTTTAGCATCCACTACTTGCCAGTTAAGAGTGTCGAAAAAGTCAGAGAAACAGAAACACACTCAAGAGATTAAAAAGTAATTCAGCTCAATTACATTTAAAAAAATTGTTGATTTTACATTTGCATCAATGCATTCACAGTACTCTCAAGCACATATCTCAAAAACTTGAAATGAACAAATTTTCCTAAAAGCTGCAGGTCAGTACTTTAAGACCCATTTCAGTGATTAAAAAAAAAAAAGATGTAGTAATTGTTCCTATCTTTAGACTAGTGGTACACAGAGTTACTACTGTGTATACACAGTATTTTCACTTCCAAACTCTACCTTTGGAAAGAAATGAAGAGATCATAAATACTTTTCTCCAACTACTGCTTCCACAATGAGTTTCAAGAGTGTAGTATTCAACATTATAAATCTAACTATAAGTCTTCTTTGAACATGAAAAAAATCACTAGTCCTACCTGCATTTCTAGGGACTAGATAACGTGGCCTACTGAAGGATAAAAATAAAAATCCCAGCAGTGCCAAGGTTCACTATGCACCTGAAATAAATAAACCTTTTTAGAATACAAATTTCTCACCTGTAAAATCCGGATCAATCATATCGATTGTCAGTATTATAAGGCATAACAGATTAGATACAATAGGCTGAGACAGACCTCAAAATACTGCACAGAAACACCTGGCGTCTGCTTCAGCACAAGGATACTAAACACCCCCGGAAAATGAACCCTCCACCCCAAAAAGGACCTCCCTCCACCTCATTGATTATGCATAAAACATTAGGCCACCTCTATACTGTTTAATATATTAACAGAAATAGAGCACGTGACCACTCAAGTGTCAAATCCTTAGGTGATTATGGATTTTGGCCTTGGTTACCTTTAAAGTTCTTGATCACTAACTTCTTAGCAGAGCCAGGCTTGCTGTTAGCAAAGCTAGAGACGGTGGTAGAAGATTTGGCTAGGCCGTTTGCGTGATGCACCGAAGCCACAGAAGAGATTAATATACTCTTATTTTTAAGTTGCTGCTGCTGAGATGTTGCAGCAGTTGGTGAAGATGAGGAGGAGGAGGAGGAGGATTCCTCAGCCATCTTCGCATCAAACCCTACAAACTCCAGGGTGTCTTCAAAACGCAGCTTCTTCTGTATCGGTACGTGGCTGGGAGCAGCCACTGAAACCCCCAGGCAGGAGAAGGACGAGGTTGAAGGGGATGCCGAATCCCTGGGTTGTAAAGGAGTGGAAGAGGAGGGAGAGGTGGAATCAAAGTCTTCTCTCTCGTTACTACTGTTACTGCCGCTACTGCTGCTGCTGCTGTTTAACTTTCTCTTCTTGGCAGAGGTGGGCGGAGTGGTGCTGGTATTACCATCAGTGGCAGATCTGACCTCCTGAGCAGCAGCAGCAGCAGCTGAGGGATTGGGGGAAGAAAAACCTGTTGGAAACATGAAAATAGCGGGGTCAACAGGCAGACGAGCATCAAAAACCTACGTTTATATGCCTGAGTGCGTGTAGGAGAGAAGGTGGCAATGCTAGAGGGGGAAGGGAAGAAAGAGAGGAGAAACACAGAGGACGAGAAGGAAAGTGAAGGGGGGGCTCCACCGGGGGAATGGGAGGGTTTGGGAAGGAGGATAGGCTGACACCAGGAGTGAACAGAACAAGGGGGGAGAGCGAATGAGGAGGCAGACAGGTAAACGGCCGTGCCGTCCCCCTCCCCTGCTTTTCGGTCTCTCTCCCCCCTTTCTGCAGGAGCGACTCAGTAAGTCTGTGAGGCTGCAGCTCCTCCTCCTTTTCTCCCTCTCTCTGGGAGGGGAGATGCCGTGGTTGGGGGGAGGGGGGAGGGGGAGAGAACCGGAGCTTGTTATTGTCAATAGCACAAGAAGCTAAAGATGGCGCCACTTCCGGTCACGCGGCGGCGAGGGAGGGGCGGTGTTAGTCCGCGAGAGTGGGGGGTGGAGAGCAGCACTGCAGGCGGCCGGGGGGCGGGGGAGCTGGCTTGTGGGGAGGCGGCGGGAAAGGGGCCGCTGAGGCGCCCGAGACGCTCGCGCTTGCTCTCCCTCCCCCTCCCTCTCCCGCTCCCCTTCCCAGGCAGCACTCTCCTCCCCCGGCCCACCGGTTACTTCCACCCCCTCCTAAACGGTCCCGCGGGAAGCTTCGCGCCGCAACGCCCTTACCGGAAGTGACTGAGCAGACACTTTTCATAGCGCCCAGATCCCGAAGCCCCCAGGTCCGCAGGACTTGAGTGGGGGTGGGGTGGGGGAGGGAGAAGGGGGGGCAGAGAAGTGGAAAAGGAGGAGGGGGCGGGCCTTCGAGACACCTTCGGAGCTCCTGATTGGAGCTTCCTGAACGCGAGGCGGGCAGGGAGGGGTGGTGGCGGGAGAAGGAGCGGGAAGGAGCCTGAAGGGGAGGGAAGGTGGTGACGATGAGGGGCGGGGTGAGCTAGCTGGGAAAAAAGAGGGAGGGAGTAAAAGTAAGGGAACGGAGAATGGAAACTTTGAAAGCGATAAAGGAATAAGGAGGGGTTGCAAGGCGAGAGGAGTAACCCGAAATGGAGGAAAATAGAATCATGCCATTATGCCTAATGCTAGGGAGGAATGTCATGATGTTAAGATAGGAAAGGAAAAGAAAAAGAACTTATATAGAAAGAAAAATGAGTTTTTCATTCGGTTGAGCTATAAATTGTTTCTCTTTTATGTCAAGGACACAGCTGACCCAATACTGAGTGTTTTGATACCTTTCTCAGTAATGTAGTTGCAAATCCTTTTACCTTCCTACCAGGAGCATTTTTTTCTAAGATGGCTGGCTAGAGTTAAGGGTGCATTCTTTTTTTTTTTAATTAATTAATTTATTTTTTGGCTGCGTTGGGTCTTAATTGACAGTGGCTTCTCTTGTTGCGGTGCACGGGCGCTTCTCTTGTTGCGGAGCACGGGCTCTAGGCATGCGGGCTTCAGTAGTTGTGGCTCATGGGCTCTAGAGCACAGGCTCAGTAGTTGTGGTGCACGGGCTTAGTTGCTCCATGGCATGTGGGATCTTCCCAGACCAGGGCTCCAACCAGTGTCCCCTGCATTGGCAGGCAGATTCTTAACCACTGTCCCACCAGGGAAGCCCAAGTTAAGGGTGCATTCTAAGGCCAAGAAACAGGAAGGTAACTAACACTTCTCCGTAACACAATTCCCAGGACCAACCCCAACCCCCATCAATCATTAACTCAGTAATTTACAGACTAAACAGAGCCACTTCTTTTACCAAATCCTGGTTCATACGCTTTGTCTCAAGACGTTTTAGGACAACAATATTGGCAAAAGTCAATCTTTTCTACCAATATAGTACATGAGTGCAAATTTTAAAATGAAGTAATCCTTAAGAACAAACCTCTAAATTTGGTTAAATTAGCAACAATAAACCGTGTAAATCCCCTGTTGGGAGTTATTTAACCTGAGGGTATTGAGGGGGAGAGTATGTAGGAGAACACAATGTCAAATAAAACTAAATTTGCCAACCTGTTGATCTTTCTAACTGCGGAAACATTCAAGGAGCATGTACTGAAAGACTCTGTATGCCAGACACTATACCAGGTCCTGCCATCAAGAAGCCAGAGGGAGAAGAGTCTCAAAACTAATTTCTATAACAGTACTATAACCAAGGTACAAAGTGCTGCGGCAACAGGTGAAACAAGACATTTGAGAGAATTCTGGAATAGTCAGGAAGAGCTTCACAGAGGAATTGAGGTTTATGCTGGGTCTCAAAGAGGAAGTTTCCAAAAAGACAAGAGGAGAGAGGGTGAAAGGCATCCTGGGCAGTGGAAACAGGGGCAAAGCAGGGAGTTGTGAAAGGGCCTGGCCTGTTTATGGAAAAATGGAAAGTGCAGTGAGGCTGGAAAGTAGTGTGTCTGGTTAAAAGTAAGAAAAATGAGGCTCAAGGATGCCTGGAACATGAAGCCAAAAATTTTGGAGTCTACCCTGTAGGGTAGGGTAGACGGTATGGAGACCAAACTGGGCTTTTAAAAGCAGGGTAGTGACAGGATTATGGATGGAGTAAAAGTAGTTTGTATTGTATAGTTTGAGACAGACAAATCAGAACCCTAAGAATAAATCAGTTTTCTTAATTTTGTTTACACAGGTCCACTTCTTATTTTTTATTGTTTTGAAAAGTCCTTGGTTAAAAAGCAAATCCTCCTAGAAAAGGCACCAACTTGGGCCACTATCAGCTTTGTGCTGTTTGATGACAACAGGCTGAAAGCAAGGCTCTAATGGAACTAAGGCCCCAGGGCCACAGAGAAGAGAGATAAGAGGCCTCAAAGGGGGAAGATGGACTCCTACCTGTTTTGAATGTACCGTGTTGTTGTTCCTGTTCAAAATGAGACTGTAAACTCTTAAGGCCAGGGAAGATATCCGAAAATATTAAACCCTCTTTTATTCTGTCTCACATTTCACACCGTGCTTAACAACTGTGTAAATTCAGAGTAAATACTTACTGAATTGAGTATTTCATTGAATGAGAATAAAATAATGCCATGTCTTCATAAGGGAGGATTAACTGGCTAATTTTCAGGACAATGATAAAGGTCATTCTAATTCATGTACTTATATTCCTTAGAAGGGTATATGGATGGGCCAGCTGATAATGGCCCAAAGTGGTACCCTTTCTAGGAGGATTTGTATTTTAACCAGGGACTTTTCAAGACAAAAAAAAAGAAAAAAAAAGTAGGCCTTGTTCTAATTCATGTAATTATATTCCTCAGAAGGTTGTATGGAAGTGCTAGCTATTTTAAAAATTACAAAAATTAGTGCCATACAAAGATAAACTTTTATACTAACATACAGGATAGCTGAATCCTGTTAATATTCAACTACGTGGTAGTAATCATAGCTCCCAATCTGACACGGTTATCTAAGCCCTTCAGTCTTCCACATTACATGTTAGCTCTAAAAGCACAGATACTTGACTCTTGAGCTCTAGCTCACTTTGAATGACCCAGTAGTCTAATCTACTAGTTAAGTTTTCCACGAAATATCCTTAAGTGAGTTTTGTAGGAAAATATTTTTTCTTTTTTTTCTTAGTGGTTAATAAAAATCTTCCTTTTGAGGACTTCCCTGGTGGTGCAGTGGTTAAGAATCCGCCTGCCGATGCAGGGGACATGGGTTCGAGCCCTGGTCTGGGAAGATGCCATATGCCACAGAGCAACTAAGCCTGTGCGCCACAACGACTGAAGCCCACACGCCCTAGATCCCGTGCTCCACAAGAGAGGCCACCACATTGAGAAGGCTGCACCGCAACGAAGAGTAACCCCTGCTCGCCACAACTAGAGAAAGCCCATGTGCAGCAATAAAGACCCAACTCAGCCAAAAATAAAATAACTAAATAAATTTATGTAAATAAATAAATTAATTAATTTTTAAAAAATCTTCCTTTTAACATTTTACAGTCTTAATTTATTTTGTGCCAGGTCAATTCTCACATATTTAGCACATCTTAATATGGATACGTAATTTATGTAATTTTTTTAATTTAACATTTACATTTTGTGGCACAAACCAACTTAGATATTACTATGTGATGTATGAAGACCAGGGCTTTGTGTCTTTTTGGAACTTCGGACCAATTTAAAAGGAAGAAAAACCCACATTGCTTTGTAAAACATCTTTTTTTTTTTTTTTTTTTGCTGTACGCGGGCCTCTCACTGTTGTGGCCTCTCCCGTTGCGGAGCACAGGCTCTGGACGCTCAGCGGCCATGGCTCACGGGCCCAGCCACTCCACGGCATGTGGGACCTTCCCGGACCAGGGCACGAACCCGTGTCCCCCGCATCAGCAGGCGGACTCTCAACCACTGCGCCACCAGGGAAGCCCTGTAAAACATCTTTTACATCAAGAATCGACTAACTGGGGCTAACTAAAACATAAGCTTATATTCTATATACCCAAATGTTTGCCAACCAACATTAAAGACATTCTCAGCATTAAAATACACTTTTCAAGGTTAACTCAATGAAACCACAATAATCAAGTCGTGCAATGTAGGACACCATACAATTATGGCCATTATCAGACTAAACCCGATTGGGCACTTAACATATTCCATATACAGAATCTTTCATCTGGTGAGTTCAACTCATATCTTAGAAACATTAATAAAACTTTACAATGCTGCCAGATGAGGTACAGTTATTATTGGCCTTCTTTTAATCAAGTAAATAAATAAATCTGTAGCTATTTATAAAGGTAAGTATATGCATAAAGGAAGAGATACAAATAAAGACAGAGGACTATCTAATGTCCATTCCCCTATTTTTGTAGGCATCTCTCTAAAAAGGCAGAGTGTAACCAGTTTCCCTTTTTTGATCATGGAGATTCCCCTGGGTGCGTGGTTTGGGGTCTTCTCCAGACATCTCTGAGGAGGGGTTTGTCAGTGAATACTCACTCCTTGAAGCCTTGTTATCCATGGGTGGGATCTTAGGATCTATAGGAGATACTATAGGAGATACTGCTTGCTCAGAAAGATGTTCCTGCAGCAAGCATTGTTTAAGAACGCGTCCAGAAAAGACAACTGCTGGGTAAAAGCACGTTCTCTACCCACTTTTCGGAAGGACCATCTCTGAAGGAGGGAAATACAGAGGAGTCAAACCTAGCAGTGGTGACATAGTAAACATATCATAATAAGGGTTTTGTTATGCTATCAGTAGCAAGGGACTGATAGGGGATGACCAAGGCCAAAGCTTAAGCAATGATGATCCAGCTACACAATGTGAATTCACCCTTTGTCCATCCTGGAGTCGCTTTATAAAGCAAGGAACTTAATAACAAATGCTGAACCTATGGTGTTCAGTAAAATGTAAATAAGAGACACAGATCTCATGTTTTTAACAAAATCATTTCTCTTCTATGTAAAGTTATCTCATCAACTGAATATTTACTGACTTGGGTACATCAACCATTAGAGTACTTATCTCCTTATCTCAAGAGATTTTGTCTACTGTCATAACCTGTGAACCATCTGGAAAGTAGATTTTTAAGGACCAACAGTTAAGGGCAGGCAGTTTCCCCTGGGGGTTTGGGAGTGGGGGACAGATCAGTCACAGATTACTTCTTCCTTTGGTGCTGCCAAGCACTTGCTTATTATAGAGTTGCTGGGCCTATTTTTAACCTTCTGCTCACTTTATCAATGGCTCTCACAGCCCTTCCACCCCCACCCTGCTTTAAGGTTTGATCTTCCAATGGCTTCAGCTTTTCTTAAGAGCAGGGTCAATTTAGGTTTAAATCAGAGGTTCCCAACTCTAACTACACAACAGAATTGCCTGGGGAGTTTTTAAACACCTTTGCCCAGGTCTGCACCTAGTCCAACGGAATTAGAATCTCAGTGAGTAGGGCCTCAATTATCAGTTTTTTTAAGAAGCTCTCTGGGTGATTCTACATAACTCCAGGGTTGAGGCCACAAGTGTAGGTGAAATAAGTACCACTGTGATCTGAATGAGGCTGATAAGCCTTTGTATTCCTTTTAATGCCTGAAATTTCACAATTATTTATTCATTCCTTTTGATAAAAATAGCCGCCTTCTCTAGGAATCCTTTTTTCAAATGCAAATTAGCCAGGGAGACTTAGTTCCTGACCCTTTTAGGTGAATGCTTCTTGGGAACAAAGGATAATACAAAAGTCCTAAGTGCCTGGAGGTAAACAGAACTATGTGTAGGCACTGCAATGTGGGTAGGGGAGGACAGTTACCATCAAGGGAGGAAAGATTTCTGAGAGTACATTTTGCTGACCTCACAGTATTGCCTGGGGCCAACCCTGCTTTGAAAGGACTGCATATTTAGCATCAAGTCAAATTTGACAGCTTATCTCAGCTGCCAAAATCATGTTAAAAGAAAATTTAAATTTTTTAAATAAGCAAAACAAAGAGCAGACATTGGGAATGTAGGTTTGGAGCTATCCATAAATGCCCAACTTTTGAATTATCACTCACCATATGGATGTTTCTATTGCCAAATGATCTGTTTTTCCTGATTCTATTAAATGTTCTTTATTCCCACAGATAGCATTATCTCTCTTGCCAATTCATTTGGTCATTCAACAAAAATGTATTGAGCAAACTACTCTGGGCAAGGCATGGTTCTAGATGTCATAAGGGACTACAGATGTCATAAGGGACTACAGAACTAATACGAAATTCCATTTGCAGTTGATTTTACAGTTTTTCAAAGCACTTTCACACACAATCTTATTTTATCCTCATAACCACACTGTGAAATAGGTCAAGTGCCATCCCCATTTTACAGATGAGAAACATGCTCAGGGCAGGAGGTTAAAATGACTTGCCAAAGTCACAAAGCACAGACTTAAACCAAACCCAGCTTTTCTCTAACTCCAAATACAGTACTTCCCATAGTTTATAATTTAGTAAGGAGACATGCCATAAAAATGTTTCAAGTAATAGACAAGTTAGGAAAAAACGTTCAGAGCCCCACTCACCAGGAGGAAAAAATGAGGAATAACGAAACAACTCCTTTATGGAGATGAGCCAAATCACAGTGCCCAAAAGGAGCCCAAGCTTGGATTTAGTTCAGGCCATCATCAAGCACACAGCACACAGCACCAAGCAATGCACCTTCAAAGAGAGACTGGCAGTTTGGTTATAGAAAATCAGTCCATTCCCTGGCTGGACCCTCAGCCAGTGGCTGATCTTCACCAAAGTTTGAATCCAGCTCCTCCTAGCCAAATCCAGGCAAACACTGAACAAACCTTGCCCGAGGACCCATTATGATCCAGTCACTGAGTATACAAAGACAATCCTTGCCCTCAAACAGTTCTCAACTGGCCTAGTGGGCGAGGCATACAACTACAGGGCAGAGCAGATAAAGGCTGGTAATAGGAACACAGAGGAGAGACACCTGCACAGCCTAGGAAGGTAGGGTGTGGTGGGGTGGAGAAAGGGTAGGGGTGGGGAGTTAAGAATAGCTTCCAGAGAAAGTAAATTTAAATCCCAGAGGATAAGTGGGAATTAGCCAGGAAAGGGGAGTGGGAAGGATGGGGGGGCACAAAAAAGGAAAATGGGGAGCACAGTTAAATCCTGAAGGTGAGAGAGGATAAGGCATATTCAGGAAATTGCAAGGAGACTAGTTCTCAGGAGTAGTTTCAGTCTTAACCAGAAACCCTGGAGTGCTCAGGACAGAAATCAAGGCAGCATCCCAGTCTCAAATCTGGTACAGCAATTCCTAGGCCTCTTAGCACTGAGCCTACTTCTATACCCTACTTGCTGTTGGAGCTGTGGCTACTGATAATAATTCTTGCTTTGAGCCACACTGGTTCAGGAATTGGACAAGTTGGGCTCATCATTAGATATAGGAGCTCAGAATCACAAAGGGCAGGAGGAGAGGGTGATGAGGCATGGGAAATAAGATAATGAGAAAGAAATGAGATGATACAGATGCACGTATGACCACAATATTGGACAATGCTACAGGAATTCAGACGAACTAGAGCAGGGTTTGGGAAATGATGGCCAGTGGACCAAACTCAGCCAGCTGCCTATCTTTATAAAGAACGTTTTATTGGAACACTGCCATACTCATTCATCCACATATTTTCTGTGGCTGCTTTTGTGCTAAAACAACAGAGTTCAGTAGCTGCAACAGACCATATGGCCTGCAGAGCATAAAATATTTCCTACCTAGTCGTTTACAGAAAAAAAAATTGCTGACCCTTGCTCTTAAATACGCTAAGTGCTAAAAAAAGATACATGGAGAATGTTTAGTGGTGGCACAAAGGATGAAGTAATTCAAAACACACTAAGGATTTTCTGTTCCTAGTCTGCATCACCTTTGACACAGACTTCAAAGAATGGCAAGAGAATATTCTTCGACAGAATGACTAAATGTGGTATATTCACACAAGAAAATACTACACAGCATTGAAAAATAAATTGCAGTTGCATGCATAAATCACAGAAGTAATGTTACATGAGAAAAGCAAATCACAGAATACATACATACAATTTGGTAATTTTTTGTAAAGCTCAAAAATAAGAAAACTCATGGATATATAATGTGATAAAACTTAAAATATAGAAGGGAAATAATAAACACAAAATCCATGATAGGGGACTGCTTTAGGGGAAGCAAAGGGGGAGAATTTAGGTAGATTCAAAAGCATTGGTAGTGTTCTAGTTCTTAAGCTGATGATGGGTTCTTGGATTTTTGTTTTATTATTATGCTCCATAAATTACATGTCACACATATTCTTATGTATATATTAAAACTATATAAAAAAAGTTTTTAAGTATAAAAACAGCAAGTGGTGATCAGTTGAACGCTAGAGCACAGCAGTTTGGAGAATGAATACCTGGAAGAGATGGAAAACAACAACTAGGACTGATTTTTGGAACATTTAAGCATTTCTCCTGGATTCCCTGAAATTACTCAGGAGCTGGAGGAATTGCCCTCCAACCTGGTGGAAGAATAGACTTCCCATGGTCCACAAGATGGGGGCTTGGAATTGTTATTTGTATACTAATTATACAAATCTGAACTTAATTTGTAGTATCAGGATGGTGAGATCTGAAAATCTACGTGTTACCTGAAAAAGGGAACAATGTGTACAAAGACATGGAAGTATGAGGAAAATCATGGCCCATTTAAGCAAATGCAAGCATGACCATGCGGTGTGACTGATGTGCAATAGGCCTACAGGGAGGATGGCGGGAGACGAAGACAGGCAGGGTTCAGATCATGACGAACTTTGTACGGCATGCTCCAGAGTTTGGATTCACTCCATTAGATCATGGGTAACCCACTGAAGGGCTTCAAGCAGTGAAGGGAGTAATATGATCAGCTGTACATTTAGAGATGTCCAGGTCTCAACAACCTTTGACTACAAAATGAGGTGACAGCTCCCCCCAATCCCCAAAGGTAACCTCAGTTAACAGTTTGCTAATTAAAGATCTTTTTCTGGGCTTCCCTGGTGGCACAGTGGTTGAGAGTCTGCCTGCCATTGCAGGGGACACAGGTTCGTGCCCCGGTCTGGGAGGATCCCACATGCCGCGGAGCGGCTGGCCCATGAGCCATGGCCGCTGAGCCTGTGCGTCCGGAGCCTGTGCTCCGCAACGGGAGAGGCCACAACAGTGAGAGGCCCGCGTACCGCAAAAAAAAAAAAAAGAAAAAGATCTTTTTCTATATAGTTAACTATATACAGAGTTTTTGCTTTTTTAAAAAAATAGTTCACACTGTGTGAATTGTTCTGTGACTTTTATTTCGATTAATATATCATGGACATCTTTCTGTGTCAGTATTCATAGGTTTACCTCACCATTTTTATGGGCAGCATAGTACATTTAGCCTTCTGTATCCACCAGTTCTGCATCAGTGGATCCGGAGGGTGGAATGTACTATACCATTTCAGGTAAGGCTACGTCTTCCAGAGGCGCTTCGTGCAGTTCAATGGGAGGAGTCTGATGTACTTTGGCAGTGATAAGGTAGGTCCGGGAGATGCTACATGGGGCCTGGGGGGAGGGAGAGGGAGGGGGAGGGGTGGGGCAAGGGGGTCCTGGAACCAATCCACCATGGATACCAACGGACAACTGTATATGGATGTACATATTCCTGTCATTTTTAAAAAATTCTAATTATCACACTTTCTTGTTGTTTCTTTGCCCCCTTCCTTACTTTTGCTGGACTGACTGAATTTCCTTTTTTTTTAACTATTAGTGGCTGGGAAGTTCTATGAAATATTTATATTCTATTAATGGTTAACTTTCGGTTTTGTTTACTTATACAAATGACACACAAAAACATTTTTGTAAAAAAAAAAAAAACAATATAGAAGAACATAGGATAAAAAGTGGAAGTGTCCCTTCACTGTTAAGTTTGGTGAACAGCCCTCCTCAGCATTTATGTACATATATATTTATATTTATACAAATAAGCTTTACTGTCTTTTTAAAAAATGGTATCATTACTGTACATGAAGTTCTACAATTTGCTTTTTAAACCTAATATACATTGGAGATCTTTTCATGATAGTACATGGAGATCTATCTAATTCTTTTTTTTTTTTTTTTTTTTTGGGCCTCTCCCGTTGCGGAGCACAGGCTCCGGATGCGCAGGCTCAGCGGCCATGGCTCATGGGCCCAGCCGCTCCGCAGCATGTGGGATCCTCCCGGACCGGGGCACGAACCCGTGTCCCCTGTATCGGCAGGCGGACCCTCAACCACTGCGCCACCAGGGAAGCCCCATCTAATTCTTTTTAAAGACTGTGTACTATTTGGTAATAAAAACATACCACATTTTATGTAACCATTCCCCTATTTTGGGACGTTTGGTTACTTCCAATTTTTTGCTACTACAAACATGCAGCAATGAACATCCTGTAACATATATCTTTGTGCACGTGTAAAAGTATTTCTGAGAAACCATATGATCATCTCAAGAGATGCAGAGAAAGCTTTCAACAAAATTCAACACCAATTTATGATTAAAAAAACCTCCAGAAAGTGGGCATAGAGGGAACTTTCCTCAACATAATAAAGGCCATATATGACAAACCTACAGGCAATATCATGCTCAATGGTGAAAAACTGAAACCATTTCCACTAAGATCAGGAACAAGACAAGGTTGCCCACTCTCTCCACTCTTATCCAACATAGTTTTGGAAGTTTTAGCCACAGCAATCAGAAGAAAAAGAAATAAAAGGAATCCAAATTGGAAAAGAAGAAGTAAAGCTGTCTCTGTTTGCAGATGACATGATACTATACATAGAGAATCCTAAAGATGCTACCAGAAAACTACTAGAGCTAATGGATGAATTTGGTCAAGTAGCAGGATACAAAATTAATGCACAGAAATCTCTTGCATTCCTATACACTAAGGATGAAAAATCTGAAAGTGAAATTAAGAAAACACTCCCAATGACCACTGCAACAAAAAGAAAAAAATATCTAGGAATAAACCTACCTAAGGAGACAAAAGACCTGTATACAGAAAATTATAAGACACTGATGAAAGAAATTAAAGATGATAAAAATAGATAGATATAACATGTTCTTGGATTGGAAGAATCAACATTGTGAAAATGACTCTACTACCCAAAGCAATCTACAGCTTCAATGCAATCCCTATCAAACTACCACTGGCATTTTTCACAGAACTAGAACAAAAAATTTCACAATTTGTATGGAAACACAAAAGACCCCGAATAGCCAAAGCAATCTTGAAAAAGAAAAATGGAGCTGGAGGAATCAGGCTCCCTGACTTCAGACTATACTACAAAGCTACAGTAATCAAGACAGTATGGTACTGGCACAAAAATAGAAATATAGATCAATGGAACAGGATAGAAAGCCCAGAGATAAACCCACACAATATGGTCACCTTATCTTTGATAAAGGAGGCAAGAATATACAATGGAGAAAAGACAGCCTCTTCAATAAGTGGTGCTGGGAAAACTGGACAGCCACATGTAAAAGAATGAAATTAGAACACTCCCTAACACCATACACAAAAATAAACTCAAAATGGATTAAAGCCCTAAATGTAAGGCCAGACACTATCAAACTCTTAGAAGAAAACACAGGCAGAACACTCTATGACATAAATCACAGCAAGACCTTTTGACCCACCTCCTAGAGAAATGGAAATAAAAACAAAAATAAACAAATGGGACCTAATGAAACTTAAAAGCTTTTACACAGCAAAGGAAACCATAAACAAGACCAAAAGACAACCCTCAGAATGGGAGAAAATATTCTCAAATGAAGCAACTGACAAAGGATTAATCTCCAAAATTTACAAGCACCTCATGCAGCTCAATAACAAAAAAACAAACAACCCCATCCAAAACTGGGCAGAAGACCTAAATAGACATTTCTCCAAAGAAGATATACAGATTGCCAACAGACACATGAAAGAATGCTCAACATCATTAATCATTAAAGAAATGCAAATCAAAACTACAATGAGATATCATCTCACACCAGTCAGAATGGCCATCATCAAAAAATCTACAAACAGTAAATGCTGGAGAGGGTGTGGAGAAAAGGGAACCCTCTTGCACTGTTGGTGGGAATGTACATTGATACAGCCACTATGGAGAACAGTATGGAGGTTCTGTAAAAGACTAAAAATAGAACTACCATACAACCCAGCAATCCCACTACTGGGTATATACCCTGAGCAAACCATAATTCAAAGAGTCATGTACCGAAATGTTCATTGAAGCTCTATTTACAATAGCCAGGATGTGGAAGCAACCTAAATGTCCATCAACAGATGAATGGATAAAGAAGATATGGCACATATATACAATGGAATATTACTCAGCCATAAAAAGAAACGAAATTGTGTTATTTGTAGTGAGGTGGATGGACCTAGAGTCTGTCATACACAGTGAAGTAATTCAGAAAGAGAAAAACAAATACCGTATGCTAACACATATATATGGAATCTAAAAAAAAAATGGTCATGAAGAACCTAAGGGCAAGACGGGAATAAAGATGCAGACCTACTAGAGAATGGACTTGAGGTTACGGGGAGGGGGAAGGATAAGCTGGGACAAAGTGAGAGAGTGGCATGGACATATATACACTACCAAATGTAAAATAGATAGCTAGTGGGAAGCAGCTGCATAGCACAGGGAGATCAGCTCGGTGCTTTGTGACCAGCTAGAAGGGTGGGATAGGGAGGGTGGGAGGGAGGGAGACGCAAGAGGGAAGAGATATGGGGATATGTGTATATGTATAACTGATTCACTTTGTTATAAAGCAGAAACTAACACACCATTGTAAAGCAATTATATGCCAATAAAGATGTTAAAAAAAAAAAGAAGGGGGCTTCCCTGGTGGCGCAGTGGTTGAGAATCCGTCTGCCGATGCAGGGGACACAGGTTCGTGCCCCAGTCCGGGAAGATCCCACATGCCATGGAGCGGCTGGGCCCGTGAGCCATGGCCGCTGAGCCTGCGCATCCGGAGCCTGTGCTCTGCAACAGGAGAGGCCACAGCAGTGAAAAAAAAAAAAAAAAAAAAAAAAAGAAGGTATATTTAAATTTCGATAGACTGCCATATTACCCTTAATGAATGTTGCACAAACACACCCACCTTCGGAATGACCACTGATTGCCCACACCATTAGCAACACTAAATATGATCAAACTTTAAAAAGTTTTTGTCAAAATACTACATGAGTTCATTCTCATAAAACAACCACAGCAAAGCAAAAGCAGAAGTGCCCACTTGACCACCATCCCCTGATCCCTCTCAGGAAACTGATTTCCACCTTGCTATTAATTTTTTATAATGGTTTCATTCTGCTTGATCTTCTTAGTAATAGCTTAATAATCTACTCAAGCTTCTTAGACATATTTTTTCTTTTCTTTCTTTCTTTCTCTTTGGCTGCGTTGGGTATTCATTGCTGTGCGCAGGCTTTCTCTAGTTGCGGTGAGTGGGGGCTACTCTTCGTTGCGGTGCGCTGGCTTCTCATTGCGGTGGCTTCTCTTGTTGTGGAGCACGGGTTCTAGGCGCGTGGGCTCAGTAGTTGTGGCTTGTGAGCTCTAGAGCACAGGCTCAGTAGTTGTGGCGCATGGGCTTAGTTGCTCCGTGGCATGTGGGATCTTCCCAGACCAGGGTTCGAACCCGTGTCCCCTTCATTGGCAGGCAGATTCTTAACCACTGTGCCACCAGGGAAGCCTGACATATTCTTAACAATTATTTGAACTTTAAGTTGTATTAGTTTATTTACCACCAGTACCTTCTGAGATGGCTCCATTGGCACTCCCATCCCAAGCAGATGACTGTGACATCATCTATCATTGGGGTCTATGTGAGAAAACAGAGAATTCACTTTTACAGCTGCCCTCTCCCATATCTGGATGGTATTATGGATTCATTGACTGGTTTTCCAACTAATTTTATCCTATTTGTTTCATATCTTCAAGAAAATCCTCACAGGGCCTCCCTAGTAGCACAGTGATTAAGAATCCACCTGCCAATGCAGGGGACACGGGTTCGAGCCCTGGTCCGGGAAGATCCCACCTGCCACGGAGCAACTAAGCCCGTGCGCCACAACTGAGCCTGCGAGCCACAACTACTGAGCCCACACGCCTAGAGCCCAAGCCCTGCCACCGCGGTGAGAAGCCTGCGCACCACAATGAAAAGTAGCCCCCGCTCGCCACAACTTGAGAAAGCTGCACGCAGCAACAAAGACCCAATGCAGCCAAAAATAAATAATAAATAAATTTTTTAAAATAAAAAAAGAAGAAAGAAAATCCTCACAATTTCGGCCTACTAATCATACCGTTCCCTGTTATCCCTTACGGCTATGGCTCTAATATTTATTTTTCGTCTTTCATTTAAAGCTAACTTGGGGGGAGAAAAAACACATTTGTTCAGACTAACATCTTAAACTGGAAGTCTGACGTAGCCCTTCAAATCCTATTTTGAATTTCGATGGCTTGAGCCCCCGCTGGCTGGAATGTCAAGAACTAGACTCCCCTCCAACTGTCTTGCAGCTATCTTGAGGGTTCTCCAAAGTACGAGTTCACTTGTGATCTGAACCAGGTCTCTAATTATCTTCTATTGTGGCCTCTTCAGCAAGCTACAGACTTGTGGTTGTTGAGGGTCCTCCCGTCGTCACCGCTTTGCCGTCGTCACCGCTTTGCCGGAGGCAGTTTTCTCGACAGATAAACTGAGCTCTCACATACTTTCCCCTAAATTCTCCACACCTCAGGTGAATAAAGGCTGTAACTTCTAATATACTTCTAAACGTTTCAGAATAACGAAAGGAAGTACAACATAAAGAATAACTTAAAAACTGTCTAAAGATGTGGCATTGCTTACTGTCTCTCGACCCTAAAGCAGGTCGACGTTCAATAAGTTCCTAAAGGAAATCCTCCCCGCGTTACACAATCTCAGAGAAGCCGCTTAACTCACTGTCCCACGAGGATCAACAGGGTGGGTTGTTGTTTGTTGTTCTATCTAGTTCAATCTCAAAACCTCAGGGCTCGGGCTTCCCTGGTGGCGCAGTGGTTGAGAGTCCGCCTGCCGATACAGGGTACACGGGTTTGTGCCCCGGTCCGGGAAGATCCCACATACCACAGAGCGGCTGGGCCCGTGAGCCATGGCCGCTGAGCCTGCGCGTCCGGAGCCTGTGCTCCGCAACGGGAGAGGCCACAACAGTGAGAGGCCCGGGGCTCAGAAGACAATCGTTCGGTAAACACGCTAGCGACAAGAGCCAGACCGCTGAGCTAAGTCCTGCCCACTGAGGTTGGATTTCCTGTGGATTTAACGGTTTTCAACGATGATTGACAGCATATCTGACCAATCCCTTCAGGGGAAACCCCACTCACCTAACGGAGGCCTAGTTGGCGCCAAAAGCGAAAAAACGAACACTCAAAAAGATCTGCTATCGATGGATACATTATCCAAAGTCTGGGTTATTCTCTCTTGAATAATACCACCTATGGGACATCAGCAGGTCAGCCAAAGTTGTTCTATTTCAAGACTGGTGCAATTCCTGCACTAACACCACTGAGTGGTATTGAAAGTTCTGACTCTCCTGGGGGTCTCCTCGGACACAATCCCAGCGCAGAGGGTGAGAGGCGCCGGGCTCCCCACGTGGTCTCCACTCAGCGGGCCAGGGTAGGAGAAGTGGGATGGCTGCCTCGAGGTAGCCTGCCCAGGGTGGCATGGGTGAGGGGCGGGGCACAGTTTTTCCGTGGCGTTTGGCTAGAGTACATCAGTTGTCTAAAATTTTCTGTCTTGCTAGGTTGGTCCTTTCCTCATCCTTTGTCTAGAGAGAGCAGAATTTGGGGGGCCCTTATTTGTCTGTGCCGGTTGACATTTCACACATACCTTTTTCCACTACTGTGAATGGGATACTTCTTTTTCCTCTTTCTATTTCTAGTATTTCTAGAATAAAAGAAAGCTATTGGTATATAATAATAGAATGTTAATTGTAAAATCTACGTGGTGGGTATATTGGTGTTCATTGTGAAATTCTTTAAACTTTTCTGTATGTTAAAAAAAATTTATATTAAATGTTGGAAAATAAAACAAAATGGAACCACGTTATAATGCTTCAAAAAATGGAAAAATGAAACCTATGGGATTCTGTACATTTATCTTACATCCAGCTTGTATTATTAGTTAGGACTCTTGTGTCCAAGTGGCAGAAACCCAGCTTGAATAAGCTGAAGAGGAAAATGGAGTTTATTGGTTTATATAACTGGGAAGGACAGGGCAGATCCCAGACACACCTGGATCCAGAGACTCAAGTCTAGCCAGTACCTAGGCACTCATTTCTTCATCTGTCTTCTCAGCCTCTCTCTTCTCTGTATTGCCTCATTCTCTAAGACTCTTCCACCTGGTAGAGACACAGCTATCAACTACTCTGGGGTCTACTTATGGTTTAAGATCTGAAGAAAAGAGAAGGCTACTTCTTTACCTCTGATTTGGAATATTCCAAGGAAGGTATTAGATCTTGGTCTGGGTCATATGCCTACCTCTTGGAGCTGCCACAGTGTCCAGCAGGGTTTGATATTATGATTAGTCCCTCCTGGGTTAGGTGTCCAGCTGTGTGTGCAAAGGGGGAATGGGGCAAAGTACTAACATTGCTCATCCCACCAGGACTGTATTGAAAGGACAGTGAAGGAGTAACAGATCTCCAAAGGAAGAGAAGTGCTATTACCAGAAGCAGGGAGGAAAGAATGCTGGGCAATCCAAAACACAGATGTCCACTACATAGACTCCTCAGTTTTAATAGTTTTAAAATTGCATTTTTTGGATTCCCAATGCCTATAATCATATCATCTGCAAATAATTATACTTTTTTCTCTTTCCCCCTTTTTAGTTTTATACAGCTTATTTTATTTTCTTGGTTTATTACATTTTCAGAACCTTCAAAATGCTGTAGTGGGGCTTCCCTGGTGGCGCAGTGGTTAAGAATCCGCCTGCCAGTGCAGGGGACACGGGTTCGAGCCGCGGCCTGGGAAGATCCCACATGCCGCATAGCAACTAAGCCCCTGTGCCACAACTACTGAGCCTGCGCTCTAGAGCCCGTGAGCCACAACTACTGAGCCCACGTGCCACAACTACTGAAACCTGCATGCCTAGAGCCCGTGCTCCGCAACAAGAGAAGCCATGACAATGAGAAGCCCGTGCACCACAACGAAGAGTAGACCCCACTCACCGTAACTAGAGAAAGCCTGTGCACAGCAATGAAGATCCAACACAGCCAAAAATAAAAACAAAATAAATAAATAAATAAAAAACAAAAACAAAAAATGCTGTAGTGGACATCCATGCCTTATTCCTGCAGGGTTGCCACGTTAATTACTTCTGGTAGATAAGCAGATGGCCCAGGTCGGGTGAGTGGGGTAGGTTGTGGGAGGAGGCACTGTAGCCTGGTCAGTACAGGCCTTGTCCCTAGTTCCTGAGGACAGCTCTTGGAGCGGCCTAGTGGTGGGTGATGGTCTCTGAGAGTTGTTGCTGGCATTTGCATTAAAGACCTTGCTCTTGGTGCTGAGGGTGGCTCTGTCTCCAGTGAGGAGGGCCTAGTCTCTAAAACCAGAGCTCCGCAATTGTTGGAGGCAGGATCTCTGAG
This sequence comes from Lipotes vexillifer, assembly GCF_000442215.2. Classification (NCBI taxonomy): domain Eukaryota; kingdom Metazoa; phylum Chordata; class Mammalia; order Artiodactyla; family Lipotidae; genus Lipotes; species Lipotes vexillifer. Next base: position 808,297 of record NW_006791462.1, on the reverse strand, counting down.
CTGCAATTCAATGTTGTCTCTGCAAGAGCTCAGGGAGGTCAGAGGACTGTCTCTTGGGACAGTGGGTAGTGGGGAGCAAAGGTTGCTGCCATAGGAGGCCCACTTGAGCAAAGTCTCTGAGTTTGAACCTGACCTCTCAGCCCTGTGCATGGAATTGGGAGAAGCCCCAGATGGCAAAGGCCTTGTCTCTGGGCATTGTACGTAGCATTGGCAGAGACTGGCAGAGACTACTATTTGCCTATATATGGTTCTGCAGGATATGCCCTGCACAAAGGTGTACCACTGAGGGGGTATGTGTGTTGGGGGTGGGAGAGGATGAAATCTAGCCCATACTCTGCTAGTCCACAAGCCTTGGGCCCTAATGCAAGGATGCCACTGTCAGCAGAGAAAGGCAAGCATTTTTCTAATTGGCCTACCCAAAGGAGTGCCTTTTTCTAATCAACTCACCCAAAGGGGGCACTTTTTTGTGTACAATTTTTCTGCTCTGAGGATCATGCCTGCTAGTTGTCACCTTGGCTCTCTCAGAAGCACTGATATTCAGACACCAGATTTCTCAATCCTAATGGACCTTTATTAGAAGTCCTGACTAATCAGAAGCCAGCACTGGAAGATGCCCTTTCCCCTGGCCTCTCAGAGTGAGCACTGGCCACTCTCCTTGCCTCAGTCAAATTGACATAAGAAAATGACTTTGGTCAGATTAGATCAAGATGGCAGCCTAAGTGCTTTGTCCCCATCCTCCCCTCCCCAAACGTCTTAAAACATCAGAATAGCAAAAGGACCAAGAGTGGTATAATTAAAGAAAAGTGTACCATCAGCAGTTCAGAAATTGTGAAGAATCCGTTGAGGATAGAAATCAGATATGATCATATTGGTAAGAAAGGAGGAGGAGCCCAGTCCAAAACGTGCAAGAGAAATTTACTGGATTAAATCCAGAGTAAATAAAATCTCAGAATGAATAAATGCAAAGAGCAGGGGAGGCTCTCTGGTCAAATAAAGAATTGTATTCAGGGCTTCCCTGGTGGCACAGTGGTTGAGAATCCGCCTGCTAATGCAGGGGACATGGGTTCGAGCCCCGGTCTGGGAAGATCCCACATGCCGCAGAGCACCTAGAGCCACAACTACTGAGCCTGCGCGTCTGGAGCCTGTGCTCCGCAACAAGAGAGGCCGCGATAGTGAGAGGCCTGCGCACCGCGATGAAGAATGGCCCCCGCTTGCCACAACTAGAGAAAGCCCTCGCATAGAAACTAAGACCCAACACAGCAAAAATAAATTAATTAATTAATAAACTCATACCCCCAACATCTTCAAAAAATTTAAAAAAAAAAAGAATTGTATTCAGAAAAGAAGGATCAGTTGGGCCCCTTTGTGATCAGTCCTACGTCTCCTTCCCCCAACCCATTCCAAGGTTAAAGCCTAAAATTTCACACTAAAGAAAGTGAGCTATTTGCTTCCAAAAGTTTGCTACTGTGAGTGTAGGATCCTAGAAGAAAACAGAGCAGACCGTGGTGTAATCTGGACTTCCACAAAATATACGGAAAAACAAAAAAAGAGAAGCAACTTTGAACAGGAGAGAAATACACTAAAGTTCTCCACTGCCAGAGTAAAATTGTTTTGGCAATTTGCGGGGAGTAGGGAGAATGGCCTTTCTGTCTCATTCATAGTTACTTACCTTAAAGGGAAGCCTGACAGGTCAGCACACACAACCCATTTACACAAAGTCCTTCTGCTCAGCAGACAGGGCAGTCAGACACACATAGCTGCAGAGGGAACCCAGGCAAGCTATCTTTGCTAATCAGTGTGTCCCTTATTCACTAATATGCATAGACAACAAAGGATTACCAGAAATAGTTGGAGAAAATCTACAACATAAAAGAGAAGAACTGGGCTTCCCTGGTGGTGCAGTGGTTGAGAGTCCGCCTGCCGATGCAGGGGACACGGGTTTGTGCCCCAGTCCGGGAAGATCCCACATGCCGCGGCTGGGCCCGTGAGCCATGGCCGCTGAGCCTGCGCGTCCGGAGCCTGTGCTCCGCAATGGGAGAGGCCACAACAGTGAGAGGACCGTGTACTGCAGGAAAAAAAGAAAAAAAGAAAAAAAAGAGAAGAACCAGGGTTGCAATTCAACCAACCACAGATCAAACATATTCTAAAAAGTTCCAAAAAGCAAAAGTGAATTTGCAGAGCTGGCAACTATATACATAGCATTTACATTGTATTTACAATTATTTACAAAGTATTGACATGTATTAGGTATTATCAGTAATCTAGAGATGATTTCAAATATATGGGAGTTTTTATAATAACTATAAATGGAGTATAACCTTTAAAAAATATGAATCACTATATTGTACAACTGTAACATAATATTGTACAACCACCATACTTCAATTTGAGAAAAAGTATACAGGAGTTCATTTATTTTGTTTTGCGTTTTGTTTATTTGTTTTTTATATTCCACATATGATTAAAATCATACAGTATTTGTATTTCTCGGTCTGACTTATTTCACTTAGCATAATACCCTCAGGGTCCATCCACGTTATTGCAAATGGCAAGATTTCATTTTTTTATGGCTGAATAGTACTCCATTGTAACAAAATAAATGAACATACCAAACCAAACAAAAACATAGACACAGATACAGAGAATAAAGTAGTGGTTACCAGAGGAATGTGGGGAGGATGAAATGGGTGAAGGGGATCAACTGTAAGATTATGGATGGAAACTGAATTTTTGGTGGTGAGCACGTTGTAGGGTATACAGAAGTAGAAATATAATGTTACACACATGAAACTTATATAATATAAATCAATATTACCTCAATAAAAATAAATAAATACACCTGAAAATAAAAAAATATAATAATAAACTATATGGGAGGATGTACATAGGTTATTTGCAAGTACTACGCCATTTTTTTTTTTTTGCCGGCGGTACGCGGGCCTCTCACTGCTGTTGCCTCTCCCATTGCGGAGCACAGGCTCCAAACGCGCAGGCTCAGCGGCCATGGCTCACGGGCCCAGCCGCTCCGCGGCATGTGGGATCTTCCCGGACCGGGGCACGAACCCACGTCCCCTGCATCGGCAGGCAGACTCTCAACCACTGGACCACCAGGGAAGCCTTACTACGCCATTTTATATGAGACTTGAGCATCTGAGGATTTTGGCATCCATGGGGGATCCTGGAACCAATCCTCAGTGGAGACCGAGGGACTACTGTAAATAGAACAATTGTCCCTGAGTGGGGAAAGGGAAGGAGTGAAGTAATACAAGGAACAAAACTCCAGTTGTTTTTTTTTGTTGTTTGTTTGTTTCTTTTTTTTGTAGTACGCAGGCCTCTCACTGTTGTGGCCTCTCCCATTGCGGAGCACAGGCTCCGGACGCGCAGGCTCAGCGGCCATGGCTCACGGGCCCAGCCGCTCCGTCGCATGTGGGATCTTCTCGGACCGGGGCACGAACCCGTGTCCCCTGCATCGGCAGGCGGACTCTCAACCCCTGCGCCACCAGGGAAGCCCCAAAACTCCAGTTTTCAGATTCTAATTTTCTGACATCTTCAGAACACATTGTAGGTATATTCAGAACCTTTGTGAATTACTCAGGTAGGTATTACAGCAAAATGAAAGAAATGAATCCAAAAAAGAGGACAATGTGGAATATAAGAAATAGTGGTAAGCAAAGAAACAGTAAAACTTTGAGTTGTCCAAATGCTAGCAAAAAACAAACAAAAAACCCCACTATTTGAATCAGACAAAAATAGAATTCAGAGCCAAAAATATTAAAAGAGACAAAACGGTATTTAATATTGTTAAAAGGTACACTCCGGGCTTCCCTGGTGGCACAGTGGTTGAGGCAACGGGAGAGGCCACAACAGTGAGGGGCCTGCGTACCGCAAAAAAAAAAAAAGTACACTCCACTAAGAATGTGTGACAATCATGTACTTTTATGCACCTAACAACATGAATTAGTGACAAAGACTGTTAGGATACTAACAGAATACAAATTTACAAATAACCAATCATAGGTGGAGGATCCCCTTTCTTGCTCTCCCTTTCCTCCTTTCCTTCTTCCCTCCTTATCCCTTTCCTGCTTTCTCCCCTATTTTCCCCCCCAAATATATATTTAGCACCTAATATGTGCCAGGCATTGTATTGGGTACTTTGGACATAGTAGCAAGCAAAACAGCCTTGGTGCCTGCCACATGAAGCTTTCAGTCTAGTCAGGGAGATAGACATTATTCAAATAGTCATTCAAATACATGTAAAATTACAACCGTGATGAGTGCTCTGTAGGAGAGGTACACAGAGGTGTGAGAGGTCAGGGAAGGTTCCCTGAGCAAGCGAAACCTCCCCAGAGATTTGAAGTTAACTGAGTGAAGAGGGAGAAAAAGTATTTCAAGCAGAGGGAAAAGTCTGTGCAAAGGCCCTGTGGTAGGAGGAAGCCCAGTGCATGTAAGGGACAAAAGAGCTGGTTTGGCTGTAGACAATCAGCAAGTGGGGAATTTTATAAGATGAGACTAAAGGAGTAAATATTCAGGGTCTCAGAGGCTATGTTAATTGTGTCCTTATTCTAAGCACAATAAGAATCACTGAAAAGATTAAAAGTGAAAAAGACAATTCTGACTGTAAAAGGTATTGACTGGATAAAAGTCAAAGCAGGGAGCTCAATTAGAAGGCTATAACTGGGAATTCTCTGGCAGTCCAGTGGTTAGAACTCCAGGCTCTCAATGCCAAGGGCCGGGGTTCAATCCCTCGTCGGGGAAATAAGATCCCACAAGCCACATGGCATGGCAAGAAGGTTCTAACTATATGCCGGAAGATGTCTTAGAGGTGGTGCAAGTGTTCATAATTGAGAGAGAAGAAGAGAGTTTTAAGAGATTTAACAGGCAAAATTGATAGGGCTTCAGGGTGGGTTGCACATGAAGATGAGAGAGAGGACATAGCAAAGGTGACTCCTGGTTTCTGGCTTTGCAAAAGGCAAGTGATGGACGATGGTGCCATTCTTGGAGATAGGGAACACTGCAAGAAGACCAGGTTATTGGTTTTGGTTTATAGGGGGAGGTGGAAGAAAAGACTTTGATTTTGAATATGTTGAATTGGTGGTGTTTTTTTTTGTGGGGGGGGGCGGTACGCGGGCCTCTCACTGTTGTGGCCTCTCCCATTGCGGAGCACAGGCTCCGGACGCGCAGGCCCAGCGGCCATGGCTCATGGGCCCAGCCGCTCTGCGGCATGTGGGACCTTCCCGGACCGGGGCACGAGCCCGTGTCCTCTGCATCGGCAGGCGGACTCCCAACCACTGTGCCACCAGAGAAGCCCTTGAATTGGGGGTGTTTTGAGACATGTAAGAGGAGATGTGTAGTGGGCATAAAAATCTTTGTAGTTCAGAGAAAAACTGGGGACTTTAATTTGTGAGATATATGAACAGGGGGTAATTGAAGCCCCAGATATGGATGCGATTACTTAAAGAGAGGTTGTAAAGTGAGAAGAAGGGTTGTAACTGAGTTAAATGTTAAGATTCAGTGGTTGAGTAAAGGAGGGTAAGGAGGTAGAGGAGGGTAGAGAGGTATAAGGAAAGCCAGGAGAGTGATGTGTCAGGTAAACCAAAGGAAGAGAGTATTTCAAAAAGAGGCAATGGTTCCCTGAAAGAAGAGCTACTGACAGGTCAAATAAATGAGGATGAAAGCATGTCTATTACATTTAGCAACACGAAGGTCATTTTTGACCGTTCTAATTATTCTTTTTTTTTAAAATTAATTATTTTTGGCTGCATTGGGTCTTCAGGCTTCCTCTAGTTGCGGCAAGCGGGGGCTACTGTTCATTGCGGTGTGCAGGCTTCTTGTTGTGGTGGCTCCTCTTGTTGAGGAGCACAGGCTCTAGGCATGTGAGCTCAGTAGTTGTGGCACACGGGCTTGTGGGCTTTAGAGTGCAGGTTCAGTAGTTGTGGCACACGGGCTTAGTTGCTCTGCGGCATGTGGGATCTTCCTGGAGATCCCACGTCCCCTGCATTGGGAGGCGGATTCTTAACCACTGTGCCACCAGGGAAGTCCCCATTCTAGTTATTCTTTTCTAGTTATTCTTAACACACAATCCCAAAATTTAGTGGCTTAAAACAAAAATGTAATAATAATTATTATTATATTTGATAATTATTTGGGTCAAGAATTTAGACAAGGCACATCAAGCTCATTTTGGCTTCATGATGTCTGGGGCCTCAGCTGGGATGACTTGAATAGCTGAGAACTAGAATATTTGGGGGCGGGCTGGACATCTTTTTCTCCAGACAGCCTCTCTGCGTGGCTAGCTTGGGTCTTCTCACAGAAGGACAGACTCAGGGTAGGCAGACACATTACATGGTGCTTCAAGAGTCCAAGAGTAAGTGTTCCAAGAGGCCTAGGTGGAAGCTGCAAGGCTTCTTATGTCCTAGCCTTATACATTCCAGAATATCACTTCTGCTGCATTCTTTTGGTTAAAGAAGTCACTAAGACAAGCCCAGATTCAAGGAGAGAAGAATTAGACTCCAGAGAGAGAAAGGTGCTGAAGAATCAAGAGAGAAACAGGATAATTGATAAGGCAAGGTTTCTGAGAAAATGGAAAAGGATGGAATACCAAGGGCAGGTGGAGAAATGGGTCTCAGAAGGAGGGGTAGTTCTTCTATTGTTAGAAGAATGAGAAAAGTTAAATGGAATGGGATGAAGGTAGACAGCTGTAAGTTGTATGTTTGGTACCAGGCAGATGAAGGCAATCCCATCTTCCTTTCCATTTTATGTATAAAGTAGGATGTGATGGTTAGGGGAGGGGTGGCAAAAATTTGAGAAAAGTGGAGAAGGTATGAAATAGTTCAGAATAACTTAATAAGAGATAAGATTGGGGTTGCTGGCCAGACTTTCAGGCATATTTGAAGTAAAATATTTCTCTAAGAAAGCATCAGATCATGTGAATAAGTAAGGATATACAGAAGTTCATAACACTACTCAACAAGGTTGAATATATATATATATATAATATATATATATATAATATATATGAGATTACCCTGTCCAAACATAGATTGTGTTTTCTTTGCAAATACCCATAGAACATTTTCCAAAATGACTCATTTATTAGTCTGCAAAAATGCAGAAATCATAGGAGTAACAGTCTCTGATCACAGTGCGATAACATTACAAATTAGCAACAGAAAGAGCCACCAAAATCAACACACTTAGAATTTTTTTCTGGTTAAAGTCCCTCAGATAACAGCTTTCTTGAGATAGAATTTATATGCCATAAAATTCACCCCTTTAAAGCATACAGTTCAATGATTTTAGTATATTTACAGAGTTGTGCAACCATTTCCACATTCTAATTTTAGAACATTGTCATCACCCCATAAAGAAATCCTGTCCCTTTCCTCAGCTGCCACTTAGGTGGCTAAGGCCGCATTGGGGTGAGGCCCTCACATCATCGGGCGACTAGAACCACGCCGGGCAGCCCCTGCCTAGCACTCCCCCGCACCATGGCCTCCATCTTAGAGCTCGTCTGCATCTACTCCATCCTCATCGTGAACGACGATGAGGTGACGGTCATGGAGGATAAAATCAATGCCCTCATTAAAGCGACTGGTGTAAATGTTGAACCTTTCTGGTCAGGTTTGTTTGCAAAGGCTTTGGCCAGTGTCAACATTGGGAGCCTCATCTGCAATGTGGGGGCTGGTGGACCTGCACCAGCAGGAAGTCCTGCCCCCTCCACCACTGCTGCCCCAGCTGAGGAAAGTAGAAGCAAACAAAGAAGAATGTGAAGAGTCTGATGATGACATGGGTTTTGGTCTTTTTGACTAAACCTCTTTAGTAACACGTTCAATAAAGAGCAGAGCTCTTTGCTGACAAAAAAAAAAAAAAAAAAAAAAAAAGAAATCTTGTGTTCATTAGTTGATACATCCTATTCCCACCTTTCCCCATACCCTGGCAACCACTAATCTGCTTTCTGTCTCTATGTATTTGCCTATTCTGGACGTTTCATATAAATGGAACTATACAATGTGTGGTCTTTTGTGACTGGCTTCTTTTACTTAGCCTAATATTCTCAAGGCTCATCCATGTAGTAGCAAGCATCAGAACTTCATTCCTTTCTATGGCTGAATCATATTCCATTGTATGGGTAAGCCATATTTGTTTATTTCACCAGTTGAAGGATATTTGTGTTGTTTCTGCTTTCTGGCTATTATGAATAATGCTGCTATGAACATTCATGTACAAGTTTTTGTGTGGGCATATGTTTTCATTTCTTAGGTAGATACCTAGGAGTGGAATTGCTGGACCATTTGGTAACTCCATATTTAACATTATATGGAACTGTCAAACTGTTTTCCAAAGAGGTTGTACTGTTTTATCTTCCCACAGCAATGTGTGAGGGTTCCAGTGTCTCCACATCCTTGCCAACACATGATATTATTTGTCTTTTTAATTATAGCCATCCTGATAGGGTATTTTTAAAACATTTAACAAACTCTTTTAGGATAGTTTTACATTTACCGAAAATATATAAGAATATTACAGAGAGCTCCTATATACCCTGTATCCAGTTTTTCCTATTGTTAGTATTACTATGGTACATTTATCACAACTAATGAACCAATATCGATACACTGTTAATAACTAATGTCCATATTTTCTTCAGATTTCCTTAGTTTTTACCTAAATGCCCCTTTTTTTTCTCCTCCAGGATCCCATCCAAGAGACCACATCATCTTTAGTCATATCTCTTTAGGCTCCTCTTGGCTGTGACCATTTCTTAGACCTTCCTTGTTTTTGACTACCTTGACAGTTCTAAGGAGTCCAGTCAGATATTTTGTAGAATATCCTTCAATTTGAGTTTGTCTGATGCATTTTCCGTAGTTATACATCATACCAAGGGTACATGCTATCAACATGATTTATCATTGATGAGGTGAACATTGATTGCCTGGCTGAGGCAGTGTTTGGCTTGTTTCTCTATTGCAGCACTACTCTCTTTCTCTCTTTCCAAACTCCACTGTTTATAAGGAAGTCATTATGCACATCCTACACTTAAGGAGTGGGCAGTTATGCTCCACTGGCTTGAGAAAGTATCTACATAAATTATTTGGAATTCTTCTGTACAAGAGATTTGTGTACTCTCCTTTAATTTATTTATTCAATCATTTATTAATATCAGTATGGATTTGTTGATATTTATTTTATACTTTGAATTATAATCCAATAATAATTTTGTTGCTCATATTGTTTCAAATTTGGCCATTGGAATCTCTTTCAGTTGGCTCCTATATCCCTTTGACGTACCTCTATAATTGCAGGGGGGTTTTGTTTTTATGTTTGTTCAGTTTTTTATAATTAAAAAAATTTATGGTGCTCCCGACTCATTTTATATTTTCCATGCTCCAGTCCTAGAGTCAGCCATTTCTCCATGGAGCCCTGATTCCTTCTATCGGAGAATGGAGGAAAATTTGGTGCTATCTACTAAATTAAATATCCACTTAACCCTCAACTCTGCAATTCTGTTAGGTATGTAGCTTAAAGAAATAATGGCATTTGTTTTGAAAGAGGTATGTGCAAGCAATTTTTTGTGTGTAAGCATTTAAAATGCAGTATTATATGTATTGATAATTCACTTAAATATTGCATGCTTATTATGAGTTCAGCCTATTCTAGGCCTTGGGAATATAGCAGGGAGTCAAAGTCCCTACCTTCTTCTTTTCTTTTCTTTTTTTAAATAAAATTATTTATTTATTTATTATTTATTTTTGGCTGCATTGGGTCTTCATTGCTGCACGTGGGCTTTCTCTAGGTGTGGCGAGTGGGGGCTACTCTGTTGTGGTGTGTGAGCTTCTCATTGTGGTGGCTTCTCTTGTTGCAGAGCATGGGCTCTAGACACACAGGCTTCAGTACTTGTGGCTCGCAGGCTCTAGAGCACAGGCTCAGTAGTTATAGCGCACAGGCTTAATTGCTCCGCGGCATGTGGGATCTTCCCAGACCAGGGCTCGAACCCATGTCCCCTGCATTGGCAAGCAGATTCTTAACCACTGCGCCACCAGGGAAGTCCCAAAGTCCCTACCTTCTTTTTTTTTTAATTTATTTTACTTTAATTTATTTTATTTTTGGCTGCATTGGGTCTTTGTTGCCATGCGTGGACTTTTCTCTAGTTGCTGCTAGTGGGAACTACTCTTCATTGTGGTGTGCAGGCTTCTCATTGTGGTGGCTTCTCATGTTGCGGAGCGCGGGCTCTAGGCGTGCAGGCTTCAGTAGTTGTGGCACGTGGGCTCCAGTAGTTGTGGCATGCAGGCTCAATAGTTGTGGCTCACGGGCTCTAGAGCGCAGGCTCAGTAGTTGTGTCCTACAGGCTTAGTTGCTCCGTGGCATGTGGGATCTTCCCGGGCCAGGGATCGAACCCGTGTCCCCTGCATTGGCAGGCAGACTCTTAACCACTGCACCACCAGGGAAGCCCCTACCTTCTTGAAGCTTACTATCTACTGGGGGAAACAGACAATCAACAACAAAAATAATAAATAATTTTA
>NW_006791462.1:770925-797767 GCF_000442215.2 Lipotes vexillifer | reverse complement strand
GCATTCCTGTCACTCAGGGTACTGGCAGAAAAGAGAGGTTCATTCAAACAGAAGGATTGATAAGCATTTAATGAAGGAGTATTTACAAAGTTGTAAACAATAGTAAGTGCAAGGACAAGAAATGATTCAGCAGCCACAGGTGGGAGGGGGATGAGAAGACATTACCATAGCTTGGCCCTGAGTCAACCTGGAGAGAAGTATGGCAATAGGAGAGAGTCACTGGACAGGAGCGTCACGGCTGCTGGAAAATCACAGCAGTGAGGGAGCTGGGGAATAAATGCTACAACTCCAGTCTCTCCCACCCTCCTGTCTCTTGAGGGTATCTCTGACAGTCAAAACCAAAGGGGAAACCAGAAGGCAAGGAAGCTTATTATTGCAGATCATAAAGATCTGCTGCAGGGCACAGAGCAGGGTGGAAAGGGGGAGAGTGGATCCGGAGAGGCAAAGTGAGAATATTCAGCGCAGTAGTGATAAGTGCTATGGGGAAAAGTAAAGAAGAGTAAAAGAGAGAGTGTAAAATGGGGCACTATTTTAGATAGTGTTAAGATGAGGTGGCATTTGAATAATGGCGTGAGTGAAGTGAAGGAGGTAGTCATGTGGATATCTAAGAGAAGCACATTCTAGGCAGAGGGCAAAAGTGCCAAGGCCTTGAAGTGTTATTCATACAGTGAAATATTATACAACAATCAAGAAGAATGAACCACAGCAACATGTAAATATACATGGGTGAATCTTAGAAAAGTAAATATGGAGGGGGGAAAATTAGGTTCCCAAAGAGTACATACAGCATACAGCTGTATAAAGTTAAAATACATTATAATAAAAATTATACTTTTAAGAAAGATATATGTATATCCATATACGTATGTAGATATGTACATATCTATATATGTATGTGTATATATATATGTATATATATGTGTGTGTGTGCATATATATGTATGACATAAAATTGTATTAAATGGAGCACCACAAAATGATGAACACAGGATTCAGGATAATGATTCTTTGCCAGGGGGTGGGGGGAGGCAGAGGAATGAGATTAGGGCCATATGGTTAGATTTAGTTATTAGGTTCATGGATACTTATTACGTTATTTAAAAAACTAACTAAAAATGAACCATACTTGTATTAATAAAGAGAATGTGCCATGAATCAAAGATTATGATTAATTTAATTCTATTCATCCAAGAACCAATGAAAAAAAATAAGACTCTGAGAAGCAAGGGACCATGTTTGGCATGCTTGTGGAATAGCAGAAAAGCCAATGTGGCTGGAGCAGAGAAAGGGAGAGTAGTAGTAGATGAGGTGGAGGGGTGGATGGGGGTCAGATTGTGTAGAGCCTTCAGGGCAGGATGAGGACCTTGGATCTTATTATAACTGAGATGGGAAGCCACTGGGGGTTTTGCGCAAGTGAGTTACATGATCTGAATTATGTTTTAAAAGGTTCATCCTACCTGCTGTGTAAAAAATAGACTGTAAGGCAGCAGGCATAAGAGTGAAAGCAAGAAGCAAAATAAGTAAGAGACGAGTTTGGTAGTCAAGGTGACAGATGATAGTGAATTTGACTAGAGTCATAGTGTTGGAGGTATGTGAGAAGCGATCAGATTTTGGATATATTTTGAAAGTAAAGGTGATAGTATTTGATGATAGACTAAATGAAGGATGTAAGAGAAGGAGAGGGCTTCAGGGATTTTTGATCCAAGAAAATAGGTGGATGGGACTCCCATTTATTGAGATGAAGAAGATTGCATGGTGGGGAAGGGGCTGAAATCAAGGATTCTATTTTGGACACGTTTCATTTGCAGTGTCTATTATTCAAGTGGAGATGTCAACTTTGGATAGTTTGAAGTGTAGAGGAGATATCCAGGCTGGAGATTTCAAATTGGAAGTCCATGGTATATAGATGGTATGGAAAGCTATGAACCTGGCTAAGGAGAATCAGGAGAGGGTGGTGTTAAGGAAGTCAAGGTACCAAAGTGTTTCAAGAAGGAGATCATGGTCAACTCAAATACTACTGAGAGTTTGAGTAAAATGAGAACTGAGTATAATTTTTGGTTTTGGCAAGGCAGAGGTCATTATTAACCGAACTGAGTAAAGGGATGGGGGGGTGGTAGATGGCATTTTAAAATACTTATTTATTTATTTATTTAGGTTGCGCCGGCACTTAGTTGCAGCACACTGGCTTTTCGTTGCAGCATGCGGGATCTTATAAATTTATTTATTTATTTTTGGCTGTGTTGTGTCTTCGTTTCTGTGCAAGGGCTTTCTCTATTTGTGGCAAGCGGGGGCCACTCTTCATCGCGGTGCGCGGGCCTCTCACTGTCGCGGCCTCTCTTGTTGCGGAGCACAGGCTCCAGACGTGCAGCCTCAATAGTTGTGGCTCATGGGCCCAGTTGCTCCGTGGCATGTGGGATCTTCCCAGACCAGGGCTCAAACCCATATCCCCTGCCTTGGCAGGCAGATTCTCAACCACTGCACCACCAGGGAAGCCCATCACGCGGGATCTTTACATGCATGCGGGGATCTAGTTCCCAGACCAGGGATCAGATCCGGGCCCCCTGCATTGGGAGCGTGGAGTCTTACCCACTGGACCACCAGGGAAGTCCCTAGATGTCATTTTTAAAAGGAGAGACTATGGCAATACCTTATTGAGAAGGTAACATTTGAACAAAGGTCTGAAGGAGGTGAGGGAATTGGTCATGTGGAGATCTGGGGTAGAGCTTTCCAGGTAGAAGGACCAACCAGTGCAAAGACCCTAAGATGTGGTGTGTTGGAAAATAGCAAGGCAGTCAGTGTGGCTGGAGAAGAGTAGGAAAAGGGAAGCAAGAGTAGTAGAAAATGAAATTGAAGAGGTGACAGGAACCTAGACAATTAAAGACCTTGTAAGCTATTGCACAGATACCGGTTTTACTCTAGTTGAGATGGAGAGCTGTTGGAGAGGTTTGAGCAGAGAAAAGACTTTACTTTGAATTTCACTTTTTTTTCTCTTCTTTGCGGTACGCGGGCCTCTCACTGCTGTGGCCTCTCCCGTTCGGAGCACAGGCTCCACTTTTTTTTCTCTTCTTTGCGGTACGCGGGCCTCTCACTGCTGTGGCCTCTCCCGTTGCGGAGCACAGGCTCCGGACGCGCAGGCTCAGTGGCCATGGCTCACGGGCCCAGCCGCTCCGCGGCATGTGGGATCCTCCCGGACCGGGGCACGAACCCATGTTCCCTGCATCGGCAGGCGGACTCTCAACCACTGCGCCACCAGGGAAGCCCCATGAATTTCACTTTTAATAGGAAAATCTGGCTTGTGTTGAAAACAGATTGTGGTGCGAGACAGAGGTAAAAGACCAGTTTGGGGGCTATTGAAACAATCCAGGCAGTAGATAATGATGGCTTGAACTAGGATGGTAGCTGTGAAGGTCAGGAGAAGTGGTTGAATTTTTGATATATTTTGAAGAATCAATAGGACTTACCAATGACTTGGGGGTGGAGTGTGAGAGGAAGAGGAGTGAAGGAAATTCCTAAGATTTCAGGTCTGAGCACATGAAAGGATGGAGTTGTCAATAACTGACGACTGTGGATAAAATAGGTTTGGGGACAGATGAGTGTATGAGGGGACAGAATGGAGAGAGTCTAGAGGTACAGTTTTAGACATGTGTTTGAGATGCTGGTAGAAGTGGGTAGATGGTGTGGTGAGAGTCTGTGAAAGGTGTTGGGGGTTGAAGGAGAGAAATAGTCATCTAGGGGAGACTGAATGGCTTATTCTGAGCTGTCCAATACTTAGCCACTAGCCACATGTGACTACTGAGTACTTGAAATGTGCTTAATATGGCTAAGGAACTTGTTTTTCAAAGTCTATCTAATTTAATTATTTAAATGTAAACATAAGTAGCCACATGTGCTAATGGCTACTGTTTTGGTGAGCACAGATTACAGAATATTTCCATCATTGCAGAGAGTTCTATTGGACAGCACTAGTCTAAGGATATATACTATAATTGCCAGGCAGCATTAAGGGCCCACTTGAGATTAGTGATCATGAATTTAAAATGAAGCTGGTTAGCATGGCTGTGTGTGTGTGTGTGTTTTGTTTTTTAATTTATTTATTTTTGGTTGCATTGGGGCTTTGTTGCTGCATGGTGTGTGGGCTTCTCACTGCGGTGGCTTCTAGTTGTGGCACGCGGGCTCAGTAGTTGTGGTGCACAGGCTTAGTTGCTCCGGGGCATGTGGGATCTTCCCGGACCAGGGCTTGAACCTGTGTCCCCTGCATTAGCAGGTGGATTCTTAACCACTGTGCCACCAGGGAAGCCCTGTGTGTGTTTTTTAAAAAAATTTTTAATTGAAGTATAGTTGATTTAGAATGTTGTGTTAGTTTCTGGTGTACAGCACAGTGACTTTATATATATATATATATATATATTCCAGATTCTGGTACTTGGGCAAGCTACCTCTTTTTTCCTCAGTTTTCTCATCTATAAAATGGAAATAATAATAGTATCTACTTCATAAAGTCACTCTGAGAATTAAATAAGTTAATACATGAAAGCATTCACAACAGTGCCTGACATAGCGTAAGTAGTCAGTAGATGCTAGCTATGATTATGGTCATTATACTTCCATGTTGTTTGAATGTTATATGATGTGGGTGTATTCACGTATTTCTGTTGAAAGAGCTGAGAGGAAGGAGGCAGTAGAGAGGGAGAGGTTGAAGGTATAGGACAGAGGTAATGACAGCTTGAGTAAGGTTACTGAGGACCTGTACATGAAAGGGATCTGGAAGATGGAGGAATTAGACCTAGCTTGGAAGAGGGCTCTCTCTCATTTTAACAGTAGAAGGATGGCTCTGAATATATTCCTAGTTTGGTAGTAGTAGGTAGTAGGAAGTTGGTTTCCCATATGGAGACTTCTATCTTATCTTTAAGAGGTGAGTTATTTGGTAGATTGAAGGGGCTGTTGAGGTGTTGGAGTTTTGAGGAAAATGGGCAAGCTTTGAAAGAATCACTGGGGAGAATGAGAGAGTGACCTGAAAACATGAAAGGATTTCCCCAGGAATATTGAAGGTCCATTTGAGGCTGGTGACTATGAATTCAGGGTGGTACCTGTTTATTTAACTGTGATTTTTCTCTTGCGGTGCTTAACGACTCTAGGGTGGAGAGGAAAGGCTGTGAACCAGGATCTTCAATGAATGAGTAGAGGACAGCAAAGAGGAAGTCGAGGTGTAACCAGATAGTATGAAACTTGGAGGAAGAAGAATCAGGGTATTTTTTGTTTTTTGTTTACCTGAGGGTGAAGGAGGAATTGTCTAGAAGTTGTGGTGTGGCTGGAAGAGGGCATCACATCACCTCCTGACTCCCTAGTACATGCAGTGTCTTGGTGTAAATCACTTTCACTTGAAAGGGCTGTAAGGGAAGCTCCAATCTCATGGGAAAGCCAGGAATATCACTGGACATTCAGGGATAAGTTGGAGGATGGGTAGGAGAGTTTGTTAATCATGGAATTGTGTTCCAGGGAGGCGTAGCAGAAGCACCTGGAAATTAAGGTAGAAATGAGAGGTCAGGTGGCAGGAGAAGAAGCACAGAGGAATATGGGAATGAGGTTAGAAGAGAGGAATAACAACGACAGCAATAGTAATTTAATAATAACAATACTAATAATTTAACAATGCTTTGCCTGTATTCTCTCATTTAATCCTCATAACCACCTCATAAAGTAGAGCCTTTATTTTGCAGATGAGAAGACAGGCACACGAGTTTAAGTGACTTGCCCAAGGTCACATAATAGATTGAACTTGGTGCTTACATATTGGGCGATGACAAAAGAAAATAGGGATGTGAGTGAGGCACAGTGAGTTTGGCTTATCATAAATTTGTCAAGATGGTTACTTCTGACGGTCTTTTGATAAATAGGGGTCTCTCAGCTTTCTCCAAATTTAGCTGTATTTGGGACTAGAGGTGGATGATGCTGTTTCGTTGGTGTTCCTTATATTGCTCTGTATGGAAAGATCCAGGCCGTGGCCAATGCATTTTCTCACCTGTGCTCTGCACAGTGATTGGTGGTGGGGGTAGTGGTGTGATTCTTAGGTATGTCTTGACCTTGTGGGGGATATAAAGCCAGGCTGCAGGTGGCTCTGAAGTATAAGGCTGCGGGGCGGTTTGTGGGAAAAGTGACCTTAATGGAAGACTTCACAGGCTGTAGATTCTGAGAGATGAGAGACCCAGTAGGGGTCTGGCAGTGGCCCAATTCTTTTTGCAGTGAAAGCACCTCCTTCAGTGTTCAAAGCTATGGCCCACCTCCTAAAGAAACCATTTTTTACTGGACACTCTGAAGGGTTTTGGTGCCATGCTTATTGCTCAAGGAAGCTTATGAAGAAGAAAAGGAGGCCTTACTGTAAACTTCTTGGGCAGCATTTTAGAGTCTTATGTCAAGATGATCCTATAAAATTGTTTCAAAATTCTAAGACAGCAAATACAATCATTAAATGTTTAATGCTTATTATAGCTAGGTTACTTATTTTAGTAAACTGTATGCTAGACTTGGGTTTTTTGTGTCCTGTGCTGCATGTACATTGATGTCCCTTGTAAAATAAATTGCACAGAACATCTGTGCATGAATTCTAGTATAGACTGCATATATGTCTAAAACATAAAGGTCCTTTATAACTATTGCATGAATAAATGAATTTCATTATTTCAATTTTGGAAGAGGTTTATTTTGAGGTATTTCTTCTTTTATGACATACTGTTTGTTGTAGCAGTGATTTATTTGAAGATGAGTTCTGTCAGGAGTAAACCCCTAATTATAACCTTGGAAAAATAATCCTGTTTACAACACAAAACCAGAAACACATTACAGTGAAAAGTGGGCCCTGCTTATGTATCTGTGTAGATGGGTTATGAATAAAGGTATTCATGTACACATACAGAACTAAATATCTCCCTCGTTAATACTAATGACCTAACTTGGCATTTGTCATAATTCAGATTCAGTTTCTGTGATTATCAGAGTATATGAAAGTGGATTAAAATATGTATGCACATGTAGCTATATATCTATTCCATGCATGTGGGATTTGTCATAATTTAGAGTATGTATAAATTTTATTTATTTTTATTTATTTATTTTTTTGCGGTACGCGGGCCTCTCACTGTTGTGGCCTCTCCCGCTGCGGAGCACAGGTTCCAGACGCGCAGGCTCAGCGGCCATGGCTCACGGGCCCAGCCGCTCCGCGGCATGTGGGATCTTCCCGGACGGGGGCACGAACCTGTGTGCCCTGCATCGGCAGGCTGACTTTCAACCACTGCACCACCAGGGAAGCCCTATTTTTATTCTTTAAAACCTTATTATTGTTATTTTTGGCCACCTCACACAGCATGTGGGGTCTTAGTTCCCCCACCGGGGATCAAGCTGGCACCCCCTGCATTGGAAGCGTGGAGTCTCAACCACTGGACCAACAGGGAAGTCCTTATGTATAATTTTTATAGAATTAAAAGTTAGCTCTTATTTCTAGCACTGCAAATACTCAGCATAATACTTTTTAATAAGTCTAAAATTAGTCGGTTCAAGAAATTAGGAAGTCCATCTAGGTACTATTAATTTTGGAGTTCATCGAGTTAAATTTTATTTACTAGTGGAATACATTGTTATTACTAAGGTGTTATGTTTAGATCGAATACAAAATATTTATTTTCTCCTACCTCCAACCGCTTAATTATAACTGTTTATAGTTGTTATAATATATTTACTGTTACATGGCAGGCTTCCAGGGCGATGTGAGTTGCCAGTAGAGGAAAGTTCTCCTGTTTTGTAAGAAGCCTAACAGTGTAGCACTAACCACAGCTTGGGGTCTGGGCTTCAGTTTTGTATGTTCATAAACGATATTTAAATGTCACAGAGTTGACTGATGCTGGGAATGTGGATTCACGCTAAGGACATTCTCAAGAGATTGATGTATAAACCATAATGCCAATTTATTAATTTATAAAGACAATTGTTCACGCAGATATGATTTGAAAATAGCAAGTCCTTTCCGGGCAGATCTTCGTGGGAAGCTAAATTATAATCAGAAGATTGTTGCTACCATAGAATCAAGGCAAGGTGAGTTAGCAGTACAATTCAAACACATAATAACATTTGCTGTCATTGCCAAGGCCCATCTCTCCAATATAGAGTATTTGCTCCCTGGAGAGACTGGTGTATTTGTTTTACAGATCAGTGCACACCCATCCCACCGCCTGGGTAGTGCCTGTTTAGGTTTTGCATTTTTCTATGCTTTCTTTGCTGATCAAAACCCTTGATTTGCTCTTTTTTAAAATCACGTAAGTAAAACGTGTTTCTTTAGCTGTTATCTCTTCAGTCGGATTAGTCTAGTACCGATCAGCTACAGGCCATTCTATCATTCAGGGAAGGTACCTCTTTATATTTATAATAGCTCAACTTATAGCCATGAGGGTGAGGTAGGGGACAGCAACCTAGTGAATAATTCTTTGGGGGCACCTCACTGTGGCCAGTGAATATGGTCGCCAGATTAAAATACAGGACGCCCAATTCAATTCAGAGAGCACGTACTTTTTGTTTTTTTAGTATAAGTATGTCCCAAATATTGGATGAGGTATAGTTATACTAAAAAAAGTATTCATTGTTTTTCTGAAATCCAAATGTCCTGTACAGGGCGTCCTATATTTTTATTTGCTAAATTTGGCAAGCCCACGAGTACATAAACATGATGTCAAGAGGCTTGCTTGGCTTCGAGCTGGTCGGTAAGCACCAATCCATTCGGTTGTCTCAGGGAACAAAAACCATTCCCACTAAAAAATAACTGTAGGTAGCAATGAAACACGGAAGAATTTTGACCCTTTCAGGAACCCATAGTGACGCAACGGCCTTAAATACTGCCTTGATTGATTGCCCCGCCCCCTCCATCTTCTCTTCCTGCTCTTACAATGATTGCTCTATCTCTTCTTCCTTCACAAGTCCCGCCTTTTCAGCTACCCGCTCTGGATAGGGATCGGTAAACCAAAAAGGGCCGGCAAAAGAGCCGACGGTTTTAAGGAGCGGAAGTAGTCAAATTTCTCTGAGAACCGTAAAGTGCGGCTGGCTGTCTCCCTTTCCGGATAACGACAACAGCTCCGACTGTCAGTTCCGGCCTTCCTCGTGTAAGGGGATCTGTCGGACCCGTGCTAATTCAATTTTTTCCCCATTCCGGGCCCTTCCCTATCGTCGCCCCCTTCACCTTGGATCATGTTCAAGAAGTAAGGACATGCTGTGGCCTCCGTCGGCTGCTCACAAAGGGGGTGGGGGTGGGGGTGGGGAAGAGGGCGAGAGCAAAGATTCTCTTTCTCTCTCCCCCGCCCCTGCCATCCTTACTCCCTAAGGTTTTCTATAGTACTATTCTCTCAACTGGCAACTAGCAACACTTCTTTAAGCTTTTCGTTCCTAATCCTCAGTTGGGTTTGGGTCCTTCCACCCTCATTTTCTTTCTCCTTACCTCTCTTTTGCCCCCTTTCCTAGTCCTATCTCCGTTCCTAGGGTTCTACCAATCACATCCTTGCACTGTGATTTGGGGACATATTCTCTTTAGCAGAGAGGAGAGCCCTTCCCTCACTGCCTTATGGTTACTAGTTATGAACTGAATAAGGGAAGGCTTGACTTCCTGGGTCATGGGAGTGAAGGAGTCTGGGTGACAGGAAGCTAGCGGACTGTGATACCTATTGCCTAGCTGCCAGATGAACCTTGTCTTGAAAATAGCGTGACTGCCCCATAGGCTATTCAGTGTGAGGAAGACAAAAATTCTTTGGAACCTACCTAGTGGGTTTGCCTTCCGGATTTGGTAGACGCAAAAAGCAAAGGGGGATCATGGGCAAAGGGAGGTGGGTTTTGTGCATGACATTTTGAGCAAAAATAAATAGGGATGTTAAAGACCGTCGTCATCATCACTTAAGAAAGAATCTCAGCAGATTACATAGCCTAGGAGGGGCAGATTTTCACTGTTATATTTGGGTTGGTCTTTTGTATATCAACGCTTGAGGGTATTTTCATTTTGTTTTGTTTTTTTACACAGGTTCTGTTATAGGTGGGAATCTGTTTCTTCCTGGGTAGAGTTGAGTAAGGTTTTCCAGGAGAAGCATTTGTGTAGCTAATTACAGATTATAATGTGAAATATGCCTCATATCCTTCTCCCCTCGCCCCCCCCCCCCCCCCCCCATGAGGCAGCCACTGTAATTTTCTTAACATTCAAATTGTAAAGTTTGTCTCTTGATTAAAATCCTTCAATGACTGTCACTACATGTGGAAAAGAAAATCTAAACTCATTCCCACAGCCCCCCCCCCCCCCCCCCCCCGCCCAGCTAATTGTGACTTTATGACAGTTTATTTTAATATTGTATTAAGACTTTGGTTTTGTGCTGGACACAATAAAAGGGAAATGGTATTTTAAAAAACAATTCATTTCATAATTATTTTAGACGTCTAAATATTTGCTTGGAAATAGATGACTAATTAAAACAATACCTTTAGCTATTCTGATATGTCTTCTTGGAAATGCCTTTTTTTTTCCTTGCAAAAATCATTTGGCAGATTTGATGAAAAAGAAAACGTGTCCAACTGCATCCAGTTGAAAACCTCAGTTATAAAGGGTATTAAAAACCAGTTGTTAGAACAATTTCCAGGTATTGAACCATGGCTTAATCAAATCATGCCTAAGAAAGATCCTGTCAAAATAGTGCGATGGTAAGTCTTTATTTTTTTCTATGTAAAGTTCAGAGAAGCTGAATATTGAATGATTAGATTACACTCATAATAAATGTAATTATCTTCACATTAACTATCTACTCTAAATGAGTAACTCTAAAACTTATCAATATTTGTATTTTCAAGTGTTTTTCTATGTTTGTGAAAATGTGGCTTTGTGTACTGATTGTTTTATTAAAGAGTTAATTAAATGTTTTTATTCAGAGTTGGATTTATTTCAGTTTGTGCCTCAGAGATTTGTTTTATTAATTATCTGAAAAGGAAATTAAAATAATAAAATGTGAAATAAAATTGTAGCAGGTCATGTTTTTCCTTTTTCTCTACTGGACTAGTATGAGTTAAAAAAATGTTTTTTTTGCCCTGGATCTTTATTGAAATTTTTTTTAAAAAGCTTACTGTATCTCTGTATATGCATGCTTCATATTATACATTATTTAAAGGATGTTTGGCATATTCATTTTTGAAAGAAAATATCTAACTTGGTACTTTGTGACATTTGTCTTACAGCCATGAACATATAGAGATCCTTACAGTAAATGGAGAGTTACTATTTTTTAGACAAAGAGAAGGGCCTTTTTATCCAACCCTAAGATTACTTCACAAATGTAAGTCTTGTTAGAAAATATGTATTTGGACATATGGAAAGACACAAAAGGAGTTGAAAGTGACTTCTGGTAGTTAACTTATTAGTAGTAGGCTATATGGAATATAAAACTAAAAAGATTTCCCCCCTCCCCATCTTGTGTTAAATCTGAAAAATGCAAATTCTCTCATTATGCATTCCAGAAAGCCCAAGAAAGAGCATTCATTCATTCATTACTTAATTCAAAAACTATTTTTTAAACTTACTCTGTGCCAGGCACTGAGCTAGGTACTGAAAATGTGATAGGAAACAAAGATGATAGATATGGTCCCTGTCCCTAGGAAGCTAACAGTCTAGTTGGGAGAATAGACAACAATTAGATAATTACACAAATATATATTCACAAACTGTAATAAGTGCTGTGAGCATTTTCTTTTACATTTGTATCCAGATTTGCCTCATAGAGGTAATTCTGTATAAGGGAAAGCATGGAGTCCCAGTTATTGTTAGTTGAGTGCCAAGGTCAGGTGTTAAGAAACAAAATAATGTTTATTATGTACCCACATTTGCATGTTGTTAGATTGATTACATTACAAAAGAAAACCCAAAGGAAGATGCTATCCCAGTGTACAAGAGTTTTTCAACTGCAAAGTAAAATTTCTGCTTTTCAAGCCAGTATGTGTCTGGCATGTGTGCTTATTTATGGTGAAGCATTGTGTCTGAAGTGTCAAATGGTAGAGGAAAAAAATATGTGTGTATAAATAGAAAGAGATAAAGCAAATATAGCAAAGTGCTAATGAACGATTGTTGAAACTAAGTGGATGGTGTCCAGGTGCTCATTGAACTATTCTTCCAGTTTTTCTATATGTTAAGCATTTTCACAATAAGTTGGAAGAAAAAGATGTTCCTGTTTAATAATATTTTGCTGGGAACCAACCTTTTAGAACATCTTAAAGTTACTCTTGTGCAAGAAGCAGGATGATATGGTGGTTAAAAGTGTGAACTTGGAGTTAGGCAGGTCTGGGCTCAATTCCCAGTGCATGTCACTTTTGTCAAGTCACTTAAGCTTTGTTTCCTTATCTTTAAAAGTGGAAGCAATTTTATGTTACATCTCCCAGGGTTGTGAGGATTAAATAAGATAGTAACACACGTGTAATGCACCTAACACAATGCCTGGAACATAGTAAGTGCTCAATATATAATAGCCATTATTATGATGTAGTAATTGTTCAGTAAATGTCCATCTACTACTACTACTTGTCATCATCCCCATGATCAGGATCATCATTATCATTATTATTAAAGGACAGATATTAATGAGGATGGAGATCTAGAAAACAGATTATGGCTTCTGAGTAGTAAACACATTCATTCATTCAGCTTCCTTTTTTTTCAGTAAGATGTTTAATTTGGAGCTGTGTTTAAATTAATTTCTAGTCTTGGTAGGAAAAAGACTTATTTGTTCTCTGACTAGTGGGAGAGCTAGTGGTAAGACATTAAAATGAATACATTTTACCAATTATTGTTATTATTCCTAGAGAGCCCTGAGAGGCCTAAAAAGTTATTCCCGTAGATATTGTTTTAAATCCTTCAGGGATCCTTTAGTTTTTAGGTTATGAATTATTAATAGACACACATACACACACACAAATAAATTTTTTAAGATTACAAAAGGAGTATGTGTTCATTCTAGAGATTTGTAAAATACGGAAGTAAAATCACTTGTATTCCCATGACCTAGAGGTAACCATAGTTAGTATATCAGTGTACTTCCATCCCATTATTTCCTGTATTGTGTGTGTGTCTGTGTGTTATGTGTAAATGCATATTTTTTTCCTTTTTAAATTGGGCTCTCTGTTATATAGTTTTTGTTTTTTAATTAATAGACTTTCTTTTTTAGAGCAGTTTTAGATTTACAGAAAAAATGAACAAAGTACAGAGAGTTCCCATATACTTCCTCCCCATCCTTCTTTTCTTGTTAATATCCTGCATTGCTGTGCTTCAATCGATGAACCAATATTGATACATTATTATAATTAACGAAAGTCCATAGTTTACATTAGGGTTCATTCTTTGTGTTGTACATTGTGTGGTTTTTGTCGATTGCATATGTCATGTATGCACTGTTACAGTATCTTACAGAATAGTTTCACTGCCCTAAAAATTCCCTGTGCTCTACCTATTCATCCTTCCCACCTCCCCCTCTCTTCCAACCCCTAGCAACCACTGGTCTTTCTGGCAGTTTTTTTTTTTTTTTTTTTTTTTTTTTTTTTTGCGGTACGCGGGCCTCTCACTGCTGTGGCCTCTCCTGTTGCGGAGCAACAGGTTCCAGATGCGCAGGCTCAGCGGCCATGGCTCACGGGCCCAGCCGCTCCACAGCACGTGGGATCCTCCCGGACTGGGGCACGAACCCGTGTACCCTGCATCGGCAGGCGGACTCTTCAACCACTGTGCCACCAGGGAAGCCCCATTTCTGGCAGTTTTTATTCTGCTTTTTTCACTTATCATATATTTTGAATATTTCCCAGGGTACTCTCCAAAAACATGGTCCTATTATATAGGTATTATAGACATACTTTAAGTCATTTCTCTCTTTATTGCTGGACATTTAGGTTGATTCCAGTTTATTTCTAATATAAATATTAGTGCTATAATGAATATCTTTCTATCTAAATATATTGTACATGTCTCATTTTTTTTCTTAGGATAAAGTCCTAGAAGTAGAATTACTGAGTCAGAGTTTGAACCTTTTCGAGGCTGTTGATACATGTTGCCAAGTAGTCCTAAAGAAAGCTTGTACCCATTTATAAGTCTTCTAGCAGTATATGGGAATGCCAGTTTTCCTACACTCTTGCTAGCACTGGGAAATACTTTTAAAAATATATACCAATTTGATAAGTGAAGGAGGGTGTTTCAGTTTTATTTTGCATGTGTCACAGAATACTGTAATTTGTGGAAATATTTGTTCATGTCCTTTGCCTTTTTCTGTTGAGTCATTAGTCTTACTAATTTATGTAATGCATTTCTTTTCTTCTAGATCCTTTTATCCTGCCACACCAGCAGGTTGATAAAGGAGCCATCAAATTTGTACTCAGTGGAGCAAATATCATGTGTCCAGGCTTAACTTCTCCTGGAGCTAAACTTTACCCTGCTGCAGTAGATACGATTGTTGTATCCTTCCCAGGCTGTAACTGTTGAAAAATGCGTTCATTGTATTCTTGTTATTGCTGAAAGATCTGTCATCCCAGAGAACATTAGATGTACTTTTACTTTTACTGTTATCTCATGCCTTTCTGGCTACTTTTGAAGATGTGGGAAGCAACATTATTTCTTGAGACTAAATTCTGTCCCATCTTAGAGATTAAATGAGAACAAGTAACAAAAGAGTCCCAGCTGCATTTCAGCTCAGTTAGAGACCAGTGTTATCAGACTCAGGACACAGTATAAAACTCTTAATTATTAATGGAGAGGTTGTATATGATATGATTGGATCACTTATTTGGACATCATCTTGCTACTTTTATGTTTGAATTACCCCAGATACCCTGGAGTAAAAACATTCAAAAGGGAAAAGAACTTAAGCACCAGGTGGAATGTTAGAAGTGAGTAGTGGGAACCATTGGCAATTCCAGTGGTTTTATTTTAAAGTTCCAATGAACTTTTATTCTAAAGTTCATTTTTTTTTTTTTTTTTTTTTGTGGGACGCGGGCCTCTCACTGTTGTGGCCTCTCCCATTGAGGAGCACAGGCTCCGGATGCACAGGCTCAGCGGCCATGGCTCACCGGCCCAGCCGCTCTGCAGCATGTGGGATCTTCCTGGACCGGGGCACGAACCCGTGTCCCCTGCATCGGCAGGCAGACTCTCAACCACTGTGCCACAAGGGAAGCCCCCTAAAGTTCATTTTTAAGTTGGTTGTTTGGGCCTCAGAACATGTTTTCCCAAAGAGAAACGATAAAGTCCCAGATAGTCCTTAAGAATCTATTCAACTCGTGATGGAGCTGAATAATTCTGCATTATTTCCATTTCTACAGTGCTGTTTCAGCTATATTCCAGATTAGTTTTTTGTCACCTAGTCTGGACAGGAGGACATCTTCTCCTTTGTCAGAGATAAAGTGGCCATTTGCCTCAGGTTGAGAAAAGGAACCATACTTGGTGGGAATGGGGAAATCACTGGAGTGGAAAGGCCATTAGAGTGGGTTTAAGAGTGTGTCCTGTGCTCAAAAGGAGGGTGTTCTCTCTTGTGGCAGTTATATCTAAGGGGTAGTATAAGTTGTATCAATATATTTATATCTTAGGAACAGCGTGTGTCGATATAGATACTGGTCACGTAATAGGTGATCAAATATTTGTGGAACATTGAATGAATGAATGACTTGAAAACCAAGGGAGAAAAGTATTCTGTGAGGACAGGTTACCCTTTTATGTTTATGATTTTTCTCTTTTTAAAGTTTATAGTTCTGGGGTTTCCCCTAAATGGAAAATTTTCCTAGTACTTGGCCTTTACTTTTAAAATAATTTTTATTTTGAAATAATTATAGACTTTGGGAAAGTTGCAAAACTAGTACAGAGAGGGGCTGTGTACCCTTGAACCTTTACTTTTTAAAATATGTACTGCGGTGTTTAACATTCTAGACACTTCAAATGATAACCAAGAACATTCTGGTTGTTCTGGATAGATTGCAACTTACATTGGACTCTTAAAGATTGATTGGGGATATAATTATTGTTTTAATGTGTCCTTTATATAAAACCACCATTTAGTGATTAAAGCACTAGAACAATTGATATTTATTTCCATTTTTAATATTTATATGCAAGAAATTTTGTCTCCTTTTTTTTTTTTTTTTTTTTTTTTTTTTCCTTGCGTTATGCGGGCCTCTCACTGTTGTGGCCTCTCCCATTTGCGGAGCACAGGCTCCGGACGCGCAGGCTCAGTGGCCATGGCTCACGGGCCCAGCCGCTCCGCGGCATGTGGGATCTTCCCGAAACGGGGCACGAACCCGCGTCTCCTGCATCGGCAGGCGGACTCTCAAGCACTGCGCCACCAGGGAAGCCCTTGTCTCCTTTTTTGCATGACTTCTTTTTCTCCTTCTTTTGTTGGCATTGGGTTCTGGTATTATTAACATTTGACTTAAAAACAGAGAATGATTATTAGATTCATTCATTTAGCATGTATTGAGTATTTGCAGTCTACCCATAAATTTTGCTAGGTCCCTGCCCTCAAGGAGTTAATGGACTAGGCGAAGATGCAAGTTGGGTTCACAGTGGCTTAAGTAGTAATGTGACACCCCCTCTCCAAGGCATTTTGATAGACAAATAGTTTTCTTAGCTGTGTGTTTTCAGGCAATCATGGCAGAAGGTAAACAGCATGCTCTGTGTGTTGGAGTCATGAAGATGTCTGCAGAAGATATGTAAGTCTCCTGTTAGGCCTCCTTAGCTTTTAAGTTATAGGTAACCTATGCAGGAAGAATCAGAATTACAGGTGAAATTTGCTCTCATTCATACCACATCTTATAAATATTTAAGCACAGAAGCCTCATTTCTGATTTTTCCTAACACTTAGGAAGCCATTGAAACTTATTTTGTCTCTGGGATTGCATTCTTCCTTTAGCATTCTGAAAAGAACCTGTGTGCCAACACAGCTGTATTATATGTATGTATGTGGTATTTTAGGAATATTTTTTATTTAGTATGATTTAGATTAGGTGTGAGGAAAGATATTTTGCTGCTAGTTTTTAAAAACAGTGACATAATTTAGTACCACACAGTATTTATCTTATATTTTAACGTGATATAAAATATTAATGAAATATTAAAGATATATTACCAAAATATAGTCGATATACTTAAAAACGTTGGAACTCATGACCAAAATATTCCTATTAATTTTGTTTCAGGGTTAATTATAACACTTTGATGTTCTCCTGGTTTGGTGACATCATTACTCTGTTTCTGTGGACCCATTAGTTAGATCACTAGAATCATTTTAAGACATGAACTGCAGCAGAGTAATGTAGTTTAATATAGATGATAATGTTAGTGTAATATAAATAAATTCCCTACATGTGGCTCAATAATTTCAAAATAGCAATGCACCCTGAATTATATTTACCATGAGTAAGCCTATAAAAATACTTAACAATATGTTTATGTGCTTTATTCCTTCTGCAGTGAGAAAGTCAACAAAGGAATTGGCATTGAAAATATCCATTATTTAAATGATGGGCTGTGGCATATGAAGACATATAAATGAGCCTCAGAAGGAATGCACTTGGGCTAAAAATGGATATTGTGTTGTATCTGTGTTTGTGTCTATGTGTGACAACATGAAGACAATACCTCTGTGGTTATGCTGAATAAATTCAACAGATGCTAAAATTCTGTTAGCTTCAAAAATTATTTTAATTTTTCTTAAACTCAAGTTAAATTTGGGTTACAAACTTGGACATTAAAAGGTGTCTGGTAAGTAACCAAACTCAGACAACTTAATGTCCTTTCTCAGGCTAATGATGTAAGATGAAGGGCAAGACTTGGTAAATGAACTTGCTAGTATATGGCTGACCCCCCCAGAGAATCTGACTACTTAATGGGGCTGGAAGCTAGACTGGGATTTTTATCCCATTACCCCAGGGCATCTAGAAGTGCCCCTTCTCTTTTGTGTGTGTTTTTTGTTTGTTTGCTATTGCTGTTTTTAAACTTTTCATTATGGAAAATTTTGAGCATATAGAAAAGTATGGGTAGAATAGTATAATGGACCTTTTCTGTATCCATCACCCAGCTTCAATTCGTGGCCAATATTATTTCATCTCTATCTCACTCCTTCCCACCCCACTCTCTGATTATTTTGAAGCAAATCTCAGATATATCATTTCATCCAGTTTCTTTAATATGTCTTTGAAATATGTATTTTTTAAAAAAACCCATAATATCATTATCACACCTAAAAATTTTAGCTGTTTCTTTTTTAAAAAAATATATTCATTTTTTATGTTTGGCTGCGTCAGGTCTTAGTTGTGGCACACGGGATCTTCGTTGTGGCATGTGGGCTTCTCTCTAGTTGTGGCTTGCGTGCTCAGTAGTTGCGGCATGCGGGCTTAGTTGCTCTGCGGCATGTGGTGTCTTAGTTCCCGACCAGGGATCGAACCCATGTTCTGCATTGGAAGGCAGATTCTTAACCACTGGACCACCAGGGAAGTCTCAGCTATTTCTTAATAAGGTCAAATATCTGAACTGTGTTCAATTATATGACAGATGGACCCAATTGTTTCTCTTTTTATTTTTTTAACCATTGGTTTCCTTGAAATTGGTATCCGACAAGGTCCATATATTGCATTTGGTTGTTATTTGTCTGTTTTAATCTCTAAGTTCCCCCTCCGTTTTCCCTTTAAATTAATTATGTGAGAAATCTAGTTGTTTTGTCATATAGCGTTTCTTCCCATATTCTGGATTTTGTTGATTGTATCACTGTAAAGTAATTTAACTTGTTTTTGTACTCCCTGTATAGCCTGTAAACAGATCGGCTTGATCAGATTTCCAGTTCAATTTATTTAATGCCCTCTCTTGAATCATACTACACAGATGCCCAGAACTTCCAGATTTGAGTCCCCACTGTATTCCCCAAAGAATGCGTATCTCCTGTCATAAGTGGCATATGAAGACGTTGGACCTACTTCAGTGAGAACAGTAAGCTGTTTTGAGAATTAAACAGCAGTTATGAATTTATACAGTGATAACAGGTCTTTCTTCCTAATAATATTGCTGTTATATTGGGTTGGCCAAAAAGTTTGTTTGGAAAAAAGCTTGTTGTTCAGAAAAACCCGAACGAACTTTTTGGCCAACCCAGTACTGTGTTTCAGCCATCTTCATTTGGTTGTTTACAAATATATGACATGTGATTTTATTTTTCAGATGGATACAGACATTTACAAGATTGTGGTGACCTGTGTTACGGTTAGAAGTTGGTGAGAAAGGTGAGGGTGGATAGTAAAAAGAGAGACACCATTTGGCTGGCTGTTGCAGCTGGGCCTCCCAAGATACAACATGGGTGAAGGGTGTAGATCCAGGGTCTGACTGAGATTGAGAAACTATTTTCCAGTAACAAAACCTATAAGACTTGGAGATTCCCATGTTAGAATGTAAATATATTAATTTATAGTGGTAAGTCTGCTTAGGGTAAACAGTTAGTAAACAGGAAGTTTCTTGGTGAAGATGGATAAGAGTAAAGGAAGGTTGATAATCTGGGGGAGTATTTCATCTGGGCCAGGGTAAGGCTTGGAGAATTTTTCCTGCTTCATCATTAATTAGAATGCTTATGTCTGCCAAAATCTTTCTTTCCTAGCCTGTAGAGGTGCCCTGATACTTTTCTTCCTATATCCTTTTTAAGTTCTATGTAGAATATTTTTCTTTGTTATGACAGTTATATTCTACAGCTTACTATATTTTTATATTTTATTATTTATTCCTGGTGGATAAAAGTGTAAATAATCTCATCAGTAGCACAATTATAAATGATCTTTCAGGGTAGGTTTCTTCAACAGATAGTCTCATTTTATGCTGATTTACTAGTTTCAAATTCAGATGTTTCCCCATATGGGGGAGAGGCAGCCTATTCGAGGTCTATAGCTCCTTATATGCTTAAAAAGAAAATAAGTCATTTATGTCAAAACCAAACTTTGAACCTTTATTTTTGGTACTAAGATAATGTTAATTGACCAAGATTGCCTATGGAGTGTTAGCAATGAAAAACAAAGCACACACATATATTAGAGAAGTTTTAATTGTGTGGTTTCAGAAATAATTTATCCATGTTTCTAACCACTGTTATGGTGGGTGTGGGGAACACTTTTAAAATATTCAGCATCATCTGTGCTTGTTTTCCTACTATGTTCAGGTACATTGACTTTGTTGCCTTGGTAATATGGACTAAATATGTATATTTCCTGCTCCCCCTGGGTCTGAGGCCTCAGGTTATAGAGTTAATCCGGGGTGTCACTCCATCGGTTGGAGCCCAGTCTGTTTCTAAACATTAGGTCATGCAAGGAAGCCAATTCAAAGAGGTTGAACTATCAGCCTCTTTATGCACTATGCTTAAAGGCAACTTAGTTTTCCCATATTCCTGAGAGTAGGAATACAGGGAGAGCCTGTTTTTCTCCCAGGCAATGTGTCTTCAGTTCATTTTTAGTTAGGGTGTCAAGCTTGACACATTTGGTGTCAAGCCAACCTACAATCTAGTTATTTTTGTGTATCTGACACACTTTTTCTCAGCTGAGGTCAGTTCAACTCAATGGACATTTATTGAATATCCACTAGGTTCTAGGCATGTGGCACAAAGATTAATAATAGACAAGTGGCCCTTGCTCTTAAGGAGCTTCCAGTCTAGTGAGTAAATTTACGTTTAAAAAAATCTGGGTAATGGTGACAGCCCAATAGCAACTTATAAAGCCAGTAGGAAGTTACTAATACATTTCCAATTTCAGTCATCAAAATTTGCAAATTATACATGAGCCAGATATAAAAATATTCCTAGATTATATCCAATGTGAGGTTAAAAAAAATCCAGATGTCTTGGAGTTGCAACAATTCAGCATTCCAACTCAGATTGTTGTCCCATTGTGTGGTAATATAAAGGCCTGATAAACCCTCTTCTAGCAGACTATTATAGTGGTTTGGTGGTGTTCTGTTGGCAGCTGCATTTTTCCTTTTTTTAATGTTCTGGACCCAAAACAAGCAGCTGGATTTATCCAAAGGACAGCTATGAACATTTCTAATTTGAGGGATTTGATAGTCCCCAAACATAAAGTCATATGGCATTTGTCAAATAATGATTATATCCAGCCAAGTTCCCCCTGCACATACAAATCCACTACCGAGGATACAATATTTCTAAGCATAGTACTTCAGAAGATACAAGAATGGCAAATGACTAAATTTATAGACGTATTTCATTAT
Source organism: Lipotes vexillifer (assembly GCF_000442215.2). Classification (NCBI taxonomy): domain Eukaryota; kingdom Metazoa; phylum Chordata; class Mammalia; order Artiodactyla; family Lipotidae; genus Lipotes; species Lipotes vexillifer. The sequence continues at coordinate 776,502 of NW_006791462.1, read as the reverse complement.
AGTAAATATTTCACTCTTTTGTTCATGAGAATATTAATAATGTAGCAATTATATATTAATGGGAATATGAAATGAATGTATGCGCAAACAAAATGTGGTAAATATTTAACTTTGTCTGTCTAGGTTCCCTAATTTTTTTAAATATTTATTTATTTATTTTGGCTGCGTTGGGTCTTTGTTGCTGTGCGCGGGCTTTCTCTAGTTGCGGCGAGCAGGGGCTACTCTTCATTGCAGTGCGTGGGCTTCTCATTGCGGTGGCTTCTCTTGTTGCGGAGCACGGGCTCTAGAGTGCAGGCTCAGTAGTTGTGGCGCGTGGGCTTAGCTGCTCCGTGGCATGTGAGATCTTCCCGGACCAGGAATTGAACCTGTGTCCCTAGCATTGGCAGGCGGATTCTTAACCACTGCGCCACCAGGGAAGTCCCTTCATACCGATGTTTTAACAAATTTTTAGTTTTTCATGATCTGAAAGATTTGGTTTGTACTTGTTAGTCTGGACACTGTTCTCATCAGTTCTAATGCTGCCCCATTCAGAATTCATTTTTTAAAGCCAAAATTCACTGTTCACTTAAACATCTGGATTAAATTGGGCAGGGTGAGGAGGATGGGAGGAGAGTCCTTCTTGCCCTGTAGGCTCTGGACAGCTTTCTTAGGGAGCTACTTATCCAGGATTAGGGAAAAGAATGCTTTTGTGAGACTGAGATCTTTCTAAAATTTGCTTGTGTAAGCAGTTTGGATTTAAGAAAGTTCAACCTGGGAATTCCCTGGCGGTCTGGTGGTTAGGACTCCGTGCTTCCATTGCAGGGGGCACGGGTTCGATCCCTGGTCGGAAAACTAAGATCCCGCAAAAAGTTCGACCTGAATTGTATCTGAATATAGAGTAGAAACAGCTTCATTTGGTGGGATAACAGCAGTCTCTAACCCATCAAATTAATCTCTATCTCCTAAATCGCTTTCAAAAACGCACATGACTGGAAGATATTTTTCACTGGCAATGCTTTATTGTTTTAAAAAAAGTAGGGGTTAAAATATAGTAAAAACTTGGAAACTTACACTGCACTTATTTTGTGCTTTACAAGATAAAAATTTTATATTTTGTAAAATGTTTTGAAAGGAGTCCACAAAGTAATTCTGCTTTCTTGCTCCCAAATGCAGAGGTCTGAGAGAAGGCACATGGCCTCATGAGCTTCTGGGTGTTGTCAAATCCAGTTCTCTCTGAAGTACCGAATGCCCAGATGCATTTACTGGGGATGCAAGAGTGTCACTTAAGCAGTGGTTTTTGTCAATATAAATAGAAGCATCTTGATTAAAGTGTGAGGAGATAGAAACCATACTGATTTGGGCAATTTCGGCTCCAATAATGTCTAATTTACTGTGAAGGGGGAATATGTTGTTCTAAGTTAATGTTCTTAAAAGCAACTTCCAAATTTCTCCTTAAAAAATATTTACTTTATTAAAAAGCTGCTTGAGGAAGAGCTGTTTTATTGCATGGCACAGATTCAATGTACAGATGTTATCTTAGAACTATTAATTAAGGAGTTCCCTTGCGACTTTGAATATTCAATACCAGCTGTTATTCACATCAGTATTTTAATATTTTACCAGAAAGATACTTAATAAAAGGATTGATACATATTTAACTGTGTAAAGTGCTAGTTAAACTTGTTCAAATGGGTCAGAGGGAAAGGGAAATAGATAACATTCCTATACGCACAAGCTCTACTTATGTATCTTGCTTAATCTTTGTGACTATTCCATGAGGTAGATTTTAATTCTCATTTGATAAGTGAGGAAGCTAAGGCTCCAGAAGGGTTATATAATTTTCCTGAAGATACATTGCTAATAAATGGCAGAGTTGGGATTTGAACCTAAGTGTCCCTGATTGCAAAGCCTGTTTTTTTTTTACATTATCATATATTTTTTATTTTAAAAAATCTAATATTTTAGTATTAAAATAAAATTTAAACACAGCATCCTTTTCTCACCATTAAAAGTAGGATAATTCTAGACAGTTTTTCTGAAATCTAAAAATGTGCTTATACAAATGCATTAAAAGCTAAGTATCTCAACATCTGTAAGTCCTTTAGCAAATAAGTATCAACCTTCAGGAAGATGAGAGGCCACCTGAAAATGCACCAAAATTTCAAAATTAAGCTTTTAATTTATTGATAATAAAGCTAAGTATCACTGATATGCAAGTAAACAGTTTTTAGAACAAGCTGGAATTTTTCTAAAATTTAACCATGGTTGAATAAAATAGCAAGAACTAAAAAAAAAAATGTCATGAAGAACCTAGGGGTAAGACAGGAATAAAGACACAGACCTACTAGAGAATGGACTTGAGGATATCGGGAGGGGGAAGGGTAAGCTGGGACAAAGTGAGAGAGTGGCATGGACATATATACACTACCAAACGTAAAATAGATAGCTAGTGGGAAGCAGCCGCATAGCACAGGGAGATCAGCTTGGTGCCGCCTAGAGGGGTGGGATAGGGAGGGTGGAAGGGAGGGAGACACAAGATGGAAGAGATATGGGAACATATGTATATGTCTAACTGATTCACTTTGTTATAAAGCAGAAACTAACACACCATTGTAAAGCAATTATACTCCAATAAAGACGTAAAAAAAAATAGCAAGAACTTCAGACAAGATGGTATGTAAATATGAAAAAATACATAAAACACTTGGAATTAATTCAGAACTTGTAAAAATACTTGAGTGGTAAAGTGTTAAAAACAGTCGAGAAATATTCTTTGACAAAGAGATTACATGCTAGAAGAGACTTTTTCTACCTTCCATTCATACTTCACGTATAAAGAATTTACACTCAGAATTTGCTTAAACCTCCCTACCTCCCTCCTGCAACGCCTATTTTGCAGAAAATCTCCCCTCACGTTTCATAAAATGTTAATCTTGGCCAACAGTTGCATCACCATCTTTGTTTATGGGCTATTGGAGAGAAGTGTAAGTTAGCCAAGCCTCTATTCCACAGTGGGAACATATGGGTAGGATTAGAATGCAGTAAGACTGGGTTGCTTGCAGTGTGCTTCTGAGGAATGTTCTGTTTCCCTCTTCAGCAGCAGGGTATTCTGGGAGAATCTTTTGAAATTGAACTTAGTCCTGAGGTCGGAACTTTTTCTGTCACCTTCAAGCTAGGTGATTTGTGACCATTTAAAGGTTATACCATTTAGAAGCCTTTCCTGGATTTTTAAAGAAAAGGATACAAGGGGGAGGGTTGGTTAAGTGGGGGAGATGAGGGTATAGAGTGTAAGTGCAAAGGCAGAACTAGCAGCTGCTTTGTGACTATCAATACATCCAAAAGATAGGTCGGGAAAAGGATTAGTGAATATTAAAATTGACAGGAGCAATTTGGTTCAATTATAATCTAAGGAAAAAGGCTGAGGGGTCTAATCAATATTTTACTCCAGATCTAATAAGTTAATTTTGAGAAGGAGGATCCAATGACTTAATTTTGAGAAGGAAGATCCAGTGATGGAACTCATGCAAAGAGATGGCCTGGGGCCTGCTAAAAGTCAGGTTGCAATTTCCGTAGCCTTCAAGACAACCAGAAAAATAAACAGGCCTTTTAGAAGAAACTTCAAGTTTTCTCCCATTCACATGACAGCCCCGGGGTGGGGTGTTGTCTCACACTTCTGGAATGGGTTAGATCTGTGCTGTAACTGTAAAATACACACTGGATTTTGAAGACTTAATAAAAAAAGAATGTAAACTATCTCATTTTTTCTGTTCATTACATGTTGAAATGACAATATTTTGGATATATTGGGTTAAGTAAAATATAATACTAAAAGTAATTTCACCTCTTTTTTAATGTGGCTACTAGAAAATTTTAAACTACACATGCGGCTCCCATTATATTTCTGTTGGATGGTATTGGGATGGAGAACAGGCAGTATTCCCTGAAGCCTCCTTCTGGAGGTGAATACCTTAGAGTGGTAAATATGGAAAAGAAGATTCTCATTGCCAGTATTTAAAGTCTTCCGTTGGGGGGAGGGATAAGTTGGGAGATTGGGATGGACATATACACACTACTATATATAAAATAGATAACTAATAAAGATCTACTGTATAGCACAGGAAACTCTACTCAATTCTCTGTAATGGCCTATATGGGAAAAGAATCTAAAAAAGTGGATATATGTATATGTATAAGTGATTCGCTTCGCTGTACACCTGAAACACAACATTGTAATCAACTATATTCCAGTAAAAATTAATTAAAAAATAAAGTCTTCATCAAGTTAGGACCACTTTTCCCCTTTTCCCCTCAGATGGTATGGGGTTGGTGTTTTGACTCTTAGAACATCCCCATTTATTCAGCACTTTGAGTACCTTTGTGGATGTCTCTCATCAGTCACTCATTAGAAGCATTTCTTACTTTTTTCCAAACACAAGCCTGTCCCATAATTAATGGTATCCGTCCTCACTCCCATCCATCCATCCATTCATAGACAATCTGAGTCTTATTTTTAGGCCCTGCTCTTCCTGCCAGGGCTTTCACTAAATTGCCAAAGCAATGGCAAAACCAATGTGGCCATTCTTGCATGGAATCAGTGAAAACTACCAAAGAAATGGGAATTATGTGGGTTAAGAGAAATAGCACTTATCAAATTGAGGACTTTTAAGGCAAAGAGGACCACCATATTCTAATAGTAAACAATGGCTTGTTTTATTGCTCGTGCAAAGCTTATATGAAATGATTATTGACTCCCTGTATGAATCATGTGTGTGTTTGTTTTTTTTTTTTTCTTGCGTTATGCGGGCCTCTCACTGTTGTGGCCTCTCCCATTTGCGGAGCACAGGCTCCGGACGCGCAGGCCCAGCGGCCATGGCTCACGGGCCCAGCCGCTCCGCGGCACGTGGGATCCTCCCGAAACGGGGCACGAACCCGCGTCTCCTGCAACGGCAGGCGGACTCTCAAGCACTGCGCCACCAGGGAAGCCCTGAATCATGTGTTTGGGCTCTTTTTGCTTTCCACAAAATACCAGGTCTAGTGTTAAGCTCATAGATACTCAATATATACAAGGAGTAGTATAGTATATAGATTCCACACTAATATAAGTGGACTTTTCTTTCTATTATGCTAGAGACCCCAGACATACACCATCATTTCATACTTTCTAAATAAGTCATTTCCCCCATGACCCTTTGAATACTTTATAGTATTTTATCTTTGATGATACTGGAATTGGGTGATTATTTTTTCATTAGACTTTGGGGGACTCCTTGGTGGGAAGGTTGGCAAAACCTTCCCTGAATTTCTTTGAATGCCAAAAGAAAGCTAAACTTTTACGAACAGGCTCTTCACATAAACACTCAGACATGCATTGAATGCATTAATCCAAGTCAGCTAGCACTAAAAGGAACACAATATTTTAACCGAGTGGAAAATTAGTGGTACACCATTACTAAACTCTGTGCTTTCAGTAACTTTTCTAATACAGGTGTTCCCTGAATCTGGGCATTATAAATCAGATTTGATACACAAGCAGTATTTTAGCTACATTAAAAAAAAAAAAAAGCCGGGCTTCCCTGGTGGCGCAGTGCTTGGGAGTCC
>NW_006791462.1:743556-770780 GCF_000442215.2 Lipotes vexillifer | reverse complement strand
AAAAAAAAAAAAAGCCAAGGGGTCTAATCTATACTTTGCTCCAAATCCAATGTTTTGAGAAAGAAGGTCTAGCGATTGAACTTGTGCAAGGAGATGGCCTGGGGCCTGCTGAAAGTCAGGTTGCAGTTTCCACTGCATTCAAGAAAACCAGAAAGATAAATATAACTTTTAGAAGAAACTTGAAGTTTTCTCTCATTCACATCTCAGCCAGTGAGCCTCACAGTTCCAGAACTGGTTAGACCTGTGTTGTCCAATATAGTAGGCATTACCCAGCCATATGTAAAATACAATTCCCATTAGACCTCCACTCTTCCCAACTCTCTTCCCAATAACAGAGTGGAGTTAGGGTTATAGTTTTTGGCTGTTGAATGCATGATGATCAAATCTGTAACCGTGACTTCTGTAGCACAATTTTCTGTTACTGAATCCAATTTTATCTACAAGACTAGGTACAAATAAGTTCAAGGAGACAGCATATTATTTAAGACAACTAACATTTTATAAAGGAATACTCATGTATAAAAATAGAATCAAGGGCTTCCCTGGTGGCGCAGTGGCTGAGAGTCCGCCTGCCGAGGCAGGGGACACGGGTTCGTGCCCCGGTCTGGGAAGATCCCACATGCCACGGAGCGACTGGGCCCGTGAGCCATGGCCGCTGAGCCTGCGTGTCCGGAGCCTGTGCTCTGCAGCGGGAGAGGCCACAACAGTGAGAGGCCCGCGTACCCAAAAAAAAAAAAAAAAAAAAATACAATCAAGAGCATCAATTTGGTTTAAAAAGCAACTGTTACTTTAGTACCCACTAGGAAATCAAACAATGGAATGCATTTTCTGATACATTTATTACTATACCTTGATACACTAATGTAATTGAAGGCGATATAGTAGAAAAAGTTTTAAGATACTGGTGTTGGGGGCAATGTGACACTTGTAAACTGGGTGTCACACTCAGTGAGATACTGTTTATCACTGCACTCACACTGAATATGATTTGGTTTGTAGTAATTACATCTGAGACCACATATTTGGGTGCTTGATAAAAGGGTTTTATTATTTTTCAAAATTAATAACCTTTCATTTTAATCAAGAGCCCCAGTGAGGGCTCAGTGAGGGCCCAGTGTTTTAATACAAAGGGTTTTACACACTACTCTGATGATCAATAATTTGAAGCCCGAGGCCCTCTTGAGGAAATTCTTTCTGGCTTGCAAAAGCTGTAGGAGACCATTAACATCATGAAGCCAGTTACAAGAAAAATTAACCTCTAAAATGTCATGGTTTCACACCCTATGGGGGCTTATGGATCTGACTTAATATGGCATGTGCAGGCCCCATTTTAGGACAAATCAGCTCCAGGTGTTTCACACATTTATAAACACAAAAGCTGTTGTATCCACCATCCATAAAGCTTTTGGGTAGCCACCGAAATCAGGCAAATGGCAGAGTAATCCAAGGTGAATGGTGAGGTTAAGGCCTCCACACCAAAAACCGTTGGATATGGTGCAATCGTGAACATGGGAAAAATCTAAAAATTTGAACAGGTAAACAAAAGCCAGGACAGACTCAATTCAAGTAAGTGAAACTGCCAGACTTCCGAAAGGAGTTCTTCAAAGAAGACTTCCACAGAACTCGTTTGCTCTGCAGGAGTAAATAAATCTCAACTGATATATTTTTATCCAAGCCACAGCTGAGAGCTTGATTAACTGGGAAACAATACAGTTAAATGACATTACATTCTTTATAGTCACCACTCCAACTTCAATATTTGCATAGAGAAGTACAGAGGGTTACACTGAAATTGTGTATGCTGAGGGATGCCACTAAATTAGCTCCCAAAAAAAAAAAAAAAAAAAAATACAATCAAGAGCATCAATTTGGTTTAAAAAGCAACTGTTACTTTAGTACCCACTAGGAAATCAAACAATGGAATGCATTTTCTGATACATTTATTACTATACCTTGATACACTAATGTAATTGAAGGCGATATAGTAGAAAAAGTTTTAAGATACTGGTGTTGGGGGCAATGTGACACTTGTAAACTGGGTGTCACACTCAGTGAGATACTGTTTATCACTGCACTCACACTGAATATGATTTGGTTTGTAGTAATTACATCTGAGACCACATATTTGGGTGCTTGATAAAAGGGTTTTATTATTTTTCAAAATTAATAACCTTTCATTTTAATCAAGAGCCCCAGTGAGGGCTCAGTGAGGGCCCAGTGTTTTAATACAAAGGGTTTTACACACTACTCTGATGATCAATAATTTGAAGCCCGAGGCCCTCTTGAGGAAATTCTTTCTGGCTTGCAAAAGCTGTAGGAGACCATTAACATCATGAAGCCAGTTACAAGAAAAATTAACCTCTAAAATGTCATGGTTTCACACCCTATGGGGGCTTATGGATCTGACTTAATATGGCATGTGCAGGCCCCATTTTAGGACAAATCAGCTCCAGGTGTTTCACACATTTATAAACACAAAAGCTGTTGTATCCACCATCCATAAAGCTTTTGGGTAGCCACCGAAATCAGGCAAATGGCAGAGTAATCCAAGGTGAATGGTGAGGTTAAGGCCTCCACACCAAAAACCGTTGGATATGGTGCAATCGTGAACATGGGAAAAATCTAAAAATTTGAACAGGTAAACAAAAGCCAGGACAGACTCAATTCAAGTAAGTGAAACTGCCAGACTTCCGAAAGGAGTTCTTCAAAGAAGACTTCCACAGAACTCGTTTGCTCTGCAGGAGTAAATAAATCTCAACTGATATATTTTTATCCAAGCCACAGCTGAGAGCTTGATTAACTGGGAAACAATACAGTTAAATGACATTACATTCTTTATAGTCACCACTCCAACTTCAATATTTGCATAGAGAAGTACAGAGGGTTACACTGAAATTGTGTATGCTGAGGGATGCCACTAAATTAGCTCCCAGGAAAATTATTAACCTTTATAATTAATTTTCACTTTTTCTCTCAGGGATAGATTTCAACTTTCACTTTAACAGTGGTTGGGAACATTCCCTTTATTGCTTGGTTGTGTATTTTGAGAAAGCAAATCCACTGGCACTTGCGAAGGCTTAGAACATAAACCAACATTAGAAGTAACAGAAACGCATAGCTAAAAGTTTTACTTTAATCACAAATTCACAACTAGAGATTTCATTTGCATATCTTAGAAAGCTAAAAAGACATGTTAAATTTTTTAACCAATCAGCAAAAACATGTGCCACACATTTTTAATGTTCATAATTTAGAATTTATCACATAAATATATTATTTATAAATATATCCTTTATTTGTAAAATTATTATTATTAAAACATTTCTTTCCAACACAGTTGAAATTTTCATGTGTCTTAAGGAAAAAAACCCCACCTTATTTTAAAATGTATTACTAAACTTCAATGTGTGAATAAACCAGTGCCACCAAACTGAAAAAGAACAAAAAAAGAAAAGAAACATACTGCTGTGTTGGATATGCAGTTGTTACTACAAATAACACCACATGTCCTACACGGTGATCATATACATGCTCTTGTTTCTTCTCAGTCATTATCAGAACCATTTGGAGGTAGGAAAACCAATGCATCATTGAAAATATGCCCAAATGCCCTAAGACGGTATACCCCGTACATCATTACATGCATCTGATTAGGCGTCAGTCCATTAAAAGTAACAGCCATATCTGAACAACATCCTTCTACTACCTGGTTGGGGTGATTAGTCATTGCCTCTTTAATAAAAAGCCCAACAGACTTGGTGTTAAATACGTCTTTTCCTTCAGCATCTTCTGCATTTTCTGCAAATACTCCAGCGTATTTCAGGCAGACTGCTAGCTGCTTATCTTCAGATATCTTCCAAATCATCCCTCCCTGTTCAGGACACTTTTCAGGAATACCGAGAAGGCTGTTGAGTCTTTTCATTGATTCTACACTTAAGACAATTCCTCCTTCCATACTCACATACTCGAGGTCTCCAGATTTTATAGTGTGGCCTAGATAGAAAGGTTGTGATGGATCCTTTTTTAACAAAAAGTACTTTAAGTTTTCAATAATAGCAAACGTAGTGGGGCGTGCAAGGAAGAACCAGTTGTATTGGTCTCTATATTTATCAAAGGCGTATTTGTAAGCTTTTCTCATCATTAACCACATGTCATTTGTTTCCATGTTAATTGCCTCAAACACTTTAACATTTTCAGAACTGAAGAACTCTGCTTTGTCACAGTGTTTGGTCCAAGTCTCCTTCACTGCAGCCCAGAGACTCACATCTTTGGGTTTGACAAGGATGATACAGTATACTCGAAAGCTCTTACTGAGCTCCATGCGTTCATCCTCTGAAATTTTCAAGATATCTTCTTTATTAGGAGCTTGTAGGTGATGATGCTCATGGTGGTGCATTCTATTTCCATGACCAATCCTAATGTGTCCTAGCATAGTGATCAAGGCACAGAAAATGCTTCCCAGCATTACACCCTTCAAAAATGAACTGCTTTCAGAAAGCATTTTTCCTGTAAAGAAGAAAAAGATCCTTAGGATACTTAATAGAAAAGGAGTCTAGTGATTTGATTTGATATTCCCCCTATACTTACATTTTGCTCTTAATGTTAAAAAAAAAAAGGCTCCCAAGCTTGAAATCGAGTCAGTGCAAGTAGCACAAGAGAGTCTTAAGAATTTTTTGCTTCCAATGATACCTGATTACTGTTCAGTACAAAGTGGAACTTTGCAGCAACACCTTGCTGCCATAGAATTTTCTGGGAGGCTATTTTTGCACTTCATCTATAGGGATTTAATTAACCAAGTACTAAACCAAAGCACTAACCCCAGAAACTGATATTACAGAGGTTGTCTGTCCATCATTCTCTTTAAAGGAATTTCATTTCACAAGCTTGCATTATATTATTTAAATACCTCTGCGGATATAAATGGACTTTTACAACAAAACCTTAAATTGAAGAGATAAAACCACCTACAATTGGTAAATCACCAATGGTATCTGTGCTGGCCTCTGTTCTCAACCTAGTGCTTTATTTAACTGATGGCTGCTGTCCTTAGGTGTTTTGAGTACATCTTGGAATTGATACCATATATGTTAATATTTACCCTTTTGTTCCTAAGACTAAATGGTTTCCAATACAGTATCTCAACTAACTGATGTATAATAATAAAAGCCCATAATGAAAATAGCTAAATTATTTGGATGAGAACTGAGTCAATATAGGCATATCTGGGGACTATTAATGAACATTTTTTATTTCCTCCAAAGGCATTTTCTTATTCTTTGGGGAAGTAAAAAGGGAAAAGTCTACACTTTTATTTCAATTAGAAATTAAAAGAAAACCCAACATTAAATACAACTGTTGAGATTTTCCCAATCTCCCTTCTATCTCCACAAGGAATGTTCTACTGAGCTACTTAGATTTTCCATTTGTTTCTTAAAGTTGAAAGTGGCCTTAGAAGCTATCTAATGTCACTTTTCTCATTTTACAGATAGGGAAACAGAGGGTCCACAGAGGTTAGGTAACTGACCCAAAGTCACAGTCAGCAATAGAACTGAACTAGAAATCAGATATCCTGGCATCAGTTTAATGGTTTTTCTATTACAGAATAAAGATCTCAACAGTGCTTCCACCCATATTATTGAGAATTTAATAAAAAGTTACTGAATAACCTTGTTTTCCTACAAATGGAAAAACATGTAGGATCTGTTAACCATAATTGCTATTTTGCATCCAGCATCACCGTACTGTTACAAGGAAACCATCCCTTGGTTTTCTTCTAGAGGAAATGGACTTTGACCTCCATTACCTTAGAAGGACAACGTGTGGAACAACTTGACATGTAATTCCTAAGAAGGGGTGGGGAGTCGGGTGGGAAAGAGGCAGGACAGCTTTCCTGTGTCACTCACAGAACTTGGTCAACAAACACAGCTCTAAGGAAAAGAAAGTTCACAGGAAACAAGCTCTGCTTGTTTTAGAATTGTCAGATGCACTCCAAAATGAATTATTTTATATAGGATTTTGGCATTTCATATTACACAATTTTCAATATGTCTGGCCATTATATAATAATTCACTAGTGTCTCTTAGACTGATAATGGTATATGTACGTCAGAATTCTTCCTGATGGGGATACTACTTATGAATCATTTGCACAAAGTTTTCTAAGGAGTAGCATCTAGAGATGCACATGATAGGATATTTGGTGCAGAGGCAAGGGAAACTTAAAACCGCACACGAGCACAAGCGAGGCAGAAACGACCGGAGTGGTTTTTGAGATGAATCCTTTTAGATGAAGGCGGTTGGGGTGGAGTATGGAAAAGGGAGGAGGATGAAATGGAGAACAAAAGTGAGGGAGAGAACATGGTCATCTCAACACCCCAAGGAAGGGCCGAGGGAGCGCCTCTAGGAAGCCGGCGCTCTAACTAACCCCCTCACTGTTCCTCACACTGCACCTGCCCGGACACACCGCGTGGAGTACGCTGGGAGTGGGCCAGGGCCCAAGCCTTCCCCGGAGAGGGGCGGGGTCAGGCCGCTCTGGGAGCTGCTCCGCGGGTAGCTCCAGGTGCGGGCCGATGCCCCAGCACTCACCCGCGTCTAGAGCGGCTCAGGGGCGGTAAAGCGCAGCCGCGCACGGGTTTCCTCTCACGTTCGCGCGCCACTCGGTTACGTTCCTGTTCGGGCTGCTCTACATGCAGGCGGTTTCTTCTCGTTGGTTTCGCTAAAGGTGGTGAGGGCCCGGAAGTAGACGCCGCAACGGCGCGGGCAGCGGGGCGGGGCAAAGGAGCCCTAGGCCAGGCGGAGCCGCCCACCCGTGCCGACGTCGGAAGGGCCCGCGCGCACGCAGCGCGCCTTTTCTCCCCGCCCCGTGCCGAGTTCAGAGAAGCGCGTCCTGCTAGCGTGACCCGCACGCTCACCCGTACCCAATGGGACGCCCAGAGAGGCGTGCGTGCGTACGACCCGCTGACACGTCCCACCGCTTCATTTTCCGGTTGTGGAAACTGCGAGAGAGAGGTAGAGTGTTTCACCGGACTGAGATCGTATCAGGTCTCAATGGTTTCACTGACAAGCACCTCAGGCACTGCACCCTCCCATTGACAAGAGGGCGCTCCACCCTGTACTGGGCTGGGATTAAATGCAGGCCAATAGTCGTTGAATTATGAGGGCAAGGATCACTAAGGTTATTGGAACGGCATCTGAAGCCCCACTGTCCGGTTTCCAATCCTGTCTTCACCGCGTCCTTTGGTATGCTGGGAAAGTTACTTCACCTCGCTATGCCTGTTTCCTCCTTTGTAAAGTACAGAAAGTATCACGGTAGTGCTATCATGGAAGATTAAATGAGATAGTGCCTTTGACTCCATTAGCAAAAGACGAAGCATGCAGTAAGCATTCGTTAACTGTTAGCTGTTATATCACTCACCCCTGTATCACTAGCACAACCTAGTGCCGCACGCAGGGGACAGTACATATTTGTGGAATTAATGAATGTTAGAGCAACAGATGAGGAAACAGGACCAGAAAGGATAAGGAACTTTCTAAAGGCCACACAGTAATTAATGGCAGAGGTGGGACTAGAATTCAGCTCTAATTATAAGTGTAGAGCTCTCCGCTAAACATGTGATCTGTCCTTTAAAATTCATTTTTGTGGCAGAAAGCGTTTTTTGCTAAAAAGCACGAAGTCTTAACAAATTTTTAAAATGTACTGTCACCAGTTTCCATCTAAATAACTTTGAGTGGTGATTTACTCAGGCCTGAGTTCCTAAAGACACGTACATTTGAGTATTTGCAATGACCCAGTTTAAGTAGACTGAAGGTTTCAAGAAGCACTGAAACAATGAACAAATAGATTTTAGGCAATTACTGTCCTGGCAGCACTACCCTAAATTCTGGAGATATAGTGGTGAACAAAATTAGCCCCCTTCCTTCAAGGAGCTCTCAGTCTAGCAGGGAAGAAAGACATTAAACAATTCATTACAAATACATTGTTGTATGTTCTCCAAAGGAATACAAAAATGAATTCTAGAACTGGAAAAGAACTTATGACTGCAGAGTATCTCCACTATATTTTCTTAAATAACATATATTGTCAATTGTCACATATATATAAATATATGTGTGTATATATATATATTTAAGTGAAACAAGTTGCAGAATAATGTGTATAGTATGATTATACTTTGGTGAAAACAAACAGAATTTTACATATGTGCACATATGTTTGATCTGTTTGTATGAGCAAGGGAAGTTGTGGAAGGCTGCTCAGCAGGCTATTAATATTGATCACATCAGGAGGTCGACGTGTGATGATTAGCTTTGTGTTTATACATCCTCCTATTGCCTTGTTTCACTGGTTATAACAAACATTTGTTATTTTTGAATTTGAAGAACAGCAAATAAAAAGACCTTTAAAATTAGAGGGACAAAAAGAATAAGAGGAAAAGATACCAGTAAAAATACCTTTTAGAGAGTGCGGACAGCCAGTCTCTCCTTGCAAAAAGGGACCAAGGAAAGACAGAGATGGCACTCAGAATTCAGAGACAGTGGCAAGGAGTCAGTTTAAGATGCTGCTTCCTTCTAGTACAGGAAGGAATACCAAACTGGAAGTACTGATACAAGATGCTCTGAAACAGAGTAAACCATGGAATTTTCAACACCAAAAGTGCTGTCAATGAGAGATTGTCTAAGAACCCAGTTCTCTACTTAAAGCAGAGCTTAAACATACTTTGCATTTGAAGTGAGGTTAGTGAGATGGTTGATTTGTAGTTAGGTGATTCATTTTAAAAATGCCATTCCACATCGTAGCCCTAATTTTAAAAATACATGCAATTAGTTTCCGCTAAAATTAAAAATATTTATAAATATTCTTTGGCCCAGCTAACCCATTTCTTGTAATCTCTCCCCCAGAAATTAAAGCACCAGAATGTAAGGCTAAATGTATAAGGTCAAATGCATTGTTGTTGATAATAGTGGGAAATATCCATCAATAAGAGAATGGTTGAATTAATTACGGTGCATCCATATAGTGTAACATTAAGCATAAAATAAACAGCTTATCTCACCTGCACTAAACACTTCAGTAAACACACTAACCTGCTCCTTGTGTGTGGGGGGCTGAGGGTTGCTTTTGAATTTGGTTGCCTTCATGTACCCAGCAGGTAAGGCAAGATTGCATTAAAAACTGACAACACTGCATTTTTGGTAAAGTCCTCCCGCCAAGTGCATGCATTATTCAGCATGAGAAGTCATTAATTTTTAGTAATTGGCAATCACTTGCATTTGAACATTCAAATTTTCGAAATCTGTCCAAAGGCCTTTGGGAAATTAACATGACTTTCTACAACAGTTCAGTGGAATAATAAATATTGAAGAAAATCTAAGGTGGATTGTTTTCTGCATAACATCATTTTGAAGGGTTAAAAATGTCTTCTGTGTTTACCAAAATTAATAGCTATAATATATGAACCTCTTCTGCCCAGAATTTCACAACTGTTCATCTTTAATAAACAAATTCCCTTGTCTGAGCAAATTCATTATTGTTTCCATTTGAGTGTAGTTTGGTCCCTAAATGAATCTCATTTGTGTTTTCAGGCATATTCATGCTTGCAATCTCATTTTAAAATGTTTTTCCATTTGATGACCATCTGGAAGCTTTCCTTTTTTAAAATTAACAAACCCATTTGCCTGCCAACAAATATGTATTAAGTGTTTACAGTAGGTCAGGCTCTGTGTTAGGTATTGTTTTTTTCAAAAGCCTTTTTTTTATTATGGGGAACTTCAAACATATACCGAAATAGAAAAGTATAATGAAATCACGTGTACTTTTTAAGGAAGCTTCAACATCCTCAATTCAAAGCCAATCTTATTACATCTATACTCTTTCCACTTCCCTCCTTTCCATATTATTGTGAAGCACTTCTGGGACATGTCATTTCATCCATAAACATTTAAAAATGTATAAGAGATAAGGGCTTCTTAAAAAACCCCACAATACCACTAGAAAACTAAAAAATGAATAATTCCTTAATAGACTTATGGAATTACTTGACAGTGTTCAAATTACCAATAATATCACAAGTGTTGTGGTATTTTAATAATCTGAAGCAGAATCTAAATAGTCTACACATAGTGATCGAGTTTTGTGTCTTTTAAGTCTCTTTGGTCTATAGGTTTCTCTTTTTCTCTCTCCCTCTTGACATTTCTTTGTTAAAGAAGTCTGGTTGTTTGTCTTGTACATTTACCCAGTCTGGTGCAGATAGCCTCATTCTGGTTCCTTTAACATGTTTCTCTGCTGTTTGTGTTCCTTATAAATGGGTAGTTGGATCTAAAGTAGGGTTGCCAGATTTAGCAAATAGAAATACAGAGTTCCCAGTTAAAATTGAATTTCAGATAAACAATGAATACTTTTTTAGTATAAGTGTGTCCCAAATTTAGTGTATGGGACATACTAAATATTGCATGGGACATGCTTACACTAACAGTATTATTTGTTGCTTATCTGAAATTCAGTTTTAACTGGGCATCCTGAAATTCATCTGGCAACTATAACCCTAATCTAAAAGCTTTGTTTGATTCAGGTTCAATTTTTTTGGGGGGAGGGAGGGGGTGCAAAATTACTTCATAGATGGTGGCATGTGCTTCCTTCAGGAACATTATGTCTGGTTGTCTTTTTTTTAATGTTTTATTTATTTTGTTTTGTTTATTTTTGGCTGCATTGGGTCTTCGTTGCTGTGCACGGGCTTCTAGTTGCGGCGAGTAGGGGCTGCTCTTCGTTTTAGTGCATGGGCTGTAGGTGCGCAGGCTTCAGTAGTTGTGGCACGTGGGCTCAGTAGTTGTGGCTCACGGGCGCTAGAGCACAGGCTCAGTAGTTGTGGCACATGGGCTTAGTTGCTCCGCGGCATGTGGGATCTTCTGGACCAGGGCTCGAACCCGTGTCCCCTGCATTGGCAGGTAGAGTCTTAACCACTGTGCCACCAGGGAAGCCCTGTCTGGTTGTCTTTGTGATGATAGCTGCCATTGATGCCTAGATCCATAATTCATTAGGGTTGCAATATGGTGGTCTTCTAATTTTCCAAGGCATATTTTTAAGAGGAAGTTTGGTGTAGTGATTAAGAAGTCAGGCTCTGGCATAGGAAAGACTTGGCTTAAGCTCTGGCTCAGCTACTTTCCTAGTTGTGTGACCTAGGGCAAGTTAGGTCACTTCTCTCGGCCTTAGCTTCCTCATCTGTAAAACAAGGTTAATAGTAGTACCTATCTCATAAGATTTTTTTTTGAGGATCAAATGAGTTAAGGTATGTGGAGGATTTAGAACGGTGTCTAGCACACAATAGATGCTCCTAAGAGCCGGCTATTATGTCTAATGAGACTCTTGAAGAATTATGGCCTTTCAAATTCAGGATTTCCCAATATTAAAAACTTTAAATCCTCCACTCAGCAGTTATATTTTCACATAATTAATAAAAATAACAATAAGGATGTATTTAACGAACAGCATCTCCTATTTGTCCAGTGCTTTGCAGTTAACAAAGGCCTTCCTCACATGATTCCATTCTCATTTGATCCTCATAGCAGCCTGTTAATCAGGACTGGTCTTATCTGTTTTTAAATCTGAAGAATCTTGGACTTAGGGAGGTGACTTGCTCAACTCGTAACACAGCTAGAAAGTCACACAGTAGAGTAGGGACTGAGTCCTAGTACAAGGCTCTTTTGAGGGAAAACATTGAGTGAGGAAAATTGTGTGGTCCTCCCTCTGTGCAACACTTTCATTTCTTGGTTCCGGGGACAACACTATCTTGTTTTCTTTTTCAACTTTTCAGCTTCTTGTTTCTTTCCCATACTAATCCCTCCTCGTCCCCATCCTCAGTCTCTTTCTTCTCTTCAAAGTGTAGTTTTTCCCCAGGGTTCTATCCTTGGGCCATTTTTATTGTTATATTCTCTCCCTTTAATAAATACTCAGTAGCTTCATCTATTCAAATAGTTTCAACGATTCTCTCTGGGAAGATGATTTCCACATCTATATTTCTGGCCTCTACCTCTTGAATTTTGGACCCCAAATTTCAGTTGCCTGCTTGATATCTCCATATGGCTGTTTCAGACAGAATCTTACATTCAATGGGACTGCTTATCTGGATCCTGGTTTTAACCAATCAACTATATAAATCAAAGAAACAAGGGGCCAATTGAGGAAGTTTGAATAATTACTGATGACATTAAGTATTTGATGACATTAAAGGCTTAATGTTACCTTTTTAAGTGAGATAATTATATGTGGCTATGTTAGGAATATCTTTCAGAAATACATACTGAAGTGTTTATGGATAATATCATATGATGTCCGGGATTTACTTCAAAATAATCCCGTTGGGGAGAGAAGGAATAGGTAAGGGTATTGATTGGCTGTGAGTTGATAATTGTTGAGTTAGGTAGTGGGTATATGGGACTTCAATATCCTATTCTCTCTTTTCCTCTATGTTTTGAAATTTGCATAACAAAAAATTTTTAAAGCTTAAATAGGCCCCAAACTGAATTGATTAACCTTGTCTAAATCCACCTCCTGACAATCATTTCCTCTTATCTTCCCAGTCACTTATTATGAAAACCAAAGCTCTTGGTTTCTTCCTTCTCCCTGACCTCTACACCCAATCAATTGCTAAGTCAGGCCGAGCCTCACTTCACAGTGAATCCTGCTTCTGTCCTCTCCCATTCAAACTGCCACCACTCTCTTAAGTCCCTAATTACTTCTTGCCTGCACTAGTTTAATAGCATTCATAAATTTCTCTCCATTTCCAGTCCCTCCTCACTTGGTATATGTGAAGCATCTAGCATAGTGCTTGGTACTTAGTCCCTTCTCCATTTCTCCTCAATAGTGAGTTCCTCTTCCTTCCTGCTGCCTGCTTAACCCTCTGATGCCATCTCCCTTCCCTGAGACTGCTTCTCACTCCCTATCAGAACTGTTTTCTTTCCCATCCCTCCTGGATCCTGCACCCTCACTGCTGCCTCCAGTCCACCCAGCTGCTATGCTTTGTGGAGGAAGCACGTGTCTGAATAAAGAATGATTTCTCAGTTCCAAAGTTAGAGCGGGGTTTTTCATAGCTGTAGGTGAGTGGAGTCTTTACGTACAGACGAAACAGGCATACTAAGTGTGAGTAAAAGAGAAGCAAGTTTTAAAGCTGCCTCTTGTCCCCTCAACTCATTGGAGAAGAAGAGGCACGATCTCTAGTCCAGAGGGATCAGCTTCTAGATCCAGGCAGGCTAGGGCAAATGCCAATAGCAAAGAAGGAGCTGGGTGGATATTATTCCAGCAAGCTGGGGACTTCTTGACGAAATACCTCTTGCCTAGTCTGGCTAAGGGAGGAAGAGCAAGAACTGCCTCCGGTGGGTCTCATAGAAGCAGCATCAGCAGTATGGATTGGGCGAAGGTCCTGTTGCTCAGGGCTGTCCCAGAGAAATAGAACCCTTACTTTTGGTGGCCTGCCTAGGTGTAGTTCTGTCTGTTTTGGAGAGCAGCCAGGCATTCAGGAGCTGGGCTGACCAAGCACAAAAAACCCCCCTATCCTTTAAAAAAAATTCTGTAAATCAATCACATTCTTGCATTTTAAGCATAACACTTGCAACTAAAACCAAACTACTGTTTTATAATCAAGATGCATCTGCCTATTTTATATTTAAGGCCCACAGGCTTCAACTAATTTAGGGGACCATCTGGTGAGAAAGAGAGAAAGTCTTATTACAAAGTGGTATTTGTTTGCAGGCTCAGGCCTCAGAAAGGATTGTCCTGGGGATCCCAACCAATTTCCAGTGCTCCTGACTTAGAAAGGCATGGCTCTGGAGTCAAATAGATCAGATTCAGTTCCTCCTGCAACATTAACAAACTGGTGTCTTGAGCCATAGGACTTCTGAGGTTTGAATTTCCTCAGTTTCCTCATATGTAAAATGGGAATTTGATTATACCTGAAGTTGCTGGGAAGATAAAGGAGATAAAGTCTCCCAGAGGGAGCCTAGAAACATTGCTTCCTTTCCCTTGATCCATAACTTAATCTTCCATCTTATTCCCTCTGAGCCTTGCTCTTCTTGCCTACTTTGTGTAATACCCACTTTCACATGGATAGACGTGGGCATGCTTTTACACTGAGCTTTGAACAAAAGTTCTGAAAAATCAGCTTTATTCCAATGCTGTTATTTGTTCACTTCTACAGAAGTTAAAGAATTGAAATGGAATTGCCCTGGGATGCAGTGGTCAGAGGGCAATTTTGCCTCTTCTGCAGTATGCTAAGCAAATCTATTCTCAAAATCCTCCTGTCCTACATTTAAGTAGTTGAAAGGATTAGACCAGTTAGCTGGGACAAGTGCCAGTTGCAGCTCAGGGGCGGGAGGAGAGGGAGTTAGAAAGCAGGTTGGTTAGAGATGGAAAATCTGGAAATGGGGATGCTCTTTGATTTTAACTAGATAACTGCTACTTAGGTGACAGCTTTATTTCAAGTGAGAATATGAATTTGGCTGTATTCCTAGTTAGAATCTAATGCTCAAAATTTCCTCTAAATCGAGAAACAAAATTAAAAAGTGATGATTGAGATAGGCAAATGTAATTGCTGAAGCTGAGTAGTAGCTACCTGGAACTTCATTGCACTATTTTCTATACTTTGGTGTGTGTTTGAAAATATCCATAATTAAAAGTTTTTTGTTTATGTGACAGTTATGGAACAATGGAGGTCACTCAAAAACTGGGGAGTTTGATGTCATGTCAGTAAAGCTAGTAGAGGATATTTGAACCAAAAGAACTTCTTAGAGGAAATGTGGTGATTTCTAGAATTCTTATCTAGCTAAGTGGGTTTATTTGAAGGATTAAACAGCATGCAGATTGATAGTCTTGATGGATATAATATAAATTGACCTCCAAAAGTTTTTGACAAGATCTTATGACCACTGTTTTGGGTTTGTTTGTTTTTTAGGTTTTTGTTTGTTTGTTTGGGGGCCATGCCACACTTGCAGGATCTTAGTTCCCCAACCAGGGATTGAACCCGGGGCCACAGTAGTGAAAGCGCAGAGTCCTAATCACTGGACCACCAGGGAATTCCCATGACCACTGTTTTTAAGGGAATTGAGTCACTATAGGACCTTGACCCTCTTTCCTCTCAGTAGATATCACCTTAGAAATAAGAAACAGACGTAGAGTTAAAGGAGGTTAAAGACATTATTTTGACATTTTGAAAATATGATTTCTTAGAGATTGGTGGGGAGGCTAGTTTAAAAAAAATTATTTATAAAAGATCCAAAGGAAGGAATGCACAGTGAAATCTCCAGGTAGAGAATTACATGAAACTTCCTGACAATAAAAAGCTTAGTTGATGGGAATAAACTATAAGGAAATCTCATGAATATGGGCGTGGGTATATTCACTGGTAACCATGAAGATTGGCTTTAGTTGTTGCTCTGAGTTGTTGCTAAACTACTTAGGGATATTATGAAAACCTTGCTTGGCAAGGCTCTAGGCATGAAGGCTCATTATAGAATGACTTAACAATAATTCACATATGTAAATGTACACATATGCATTTGATGCTAGAGTAGTGGCTGGGATTGATTGTGGATCACAGGAGAACAGATTTTTCTCCTCCTACAATTGGCATGTTGGAAGGTAGGTACTCTATTATGGACACCTGCAATCCATCCTGTCAGGGGCTGGGAGAGAGTGTAAAACTAAAATCTAGTAGGGAAGAAAAAATAATCTGCCCTCAGAGGCTTTCCCTTCCCTTCAGGGAGAGGATTGATAGTCTTGCTGACAGTGGAAAAAATAGGTCAAAAGCCTCCTTGTTGAGAGGTATTACCCTTCTACTTGAAGGAACAAGAATGAGAGTAGCAAGTTCTCACGTGGTGGTTGTAGAACAACACACTTCCGGATGAGAGCTGAAGAGGCAAGCTATACTCCTGACAGGACCAGCAATGTAATTTGTAGGGCTCAGTGCAAAATGAAAATGTGGGGCCCCTTGTTCATGAATTACTCAGAATTTCAAAATAGTGACAGCAGAATATTAAACCAAACATGGGCTCTTCTAAGCATGGGACCCTGTGTGATAGCACAGGTTGTATGCTCATCAAGCTGACCTTACTCCTGGGCAGCAGGAACCAGCAGGAATAGTGATAACAAAAATTCAGAAGACATAATAGAAAGGTATAAAGCAGAAAATCAAGATCATCTAAAACTCCCACCACCCTTGTTATTTTGGTGTATATATCCAAGAGATGTTTCTGTATACATATATAGACACATATTCATACAGTTTTTTATACTATGGAAATTGTATGTTAAAAAGGAGATAAGGGGGCTTCCCTGGTGGCACAGTGGTTAAGAATCCGCCTGCCAATGCAGGAGACATGGGTTTGAGCCCCAGTCCAGGAAGATCCCATATGCCGTGGAGCAACTAAGCCCGTGCGCCACAACTACTGAGCCTGCGCTCTAGAGCCCGCGAGCCACAACTACTGAGCCCACGTGCTACAACTACTGAAGCCCATGCTCCTAGAGCCTGTGCTCCGTAACAAGAGAAGCCACCGCAATGAGAAACCCGCACACCTCAACGAAGAGTAGCCCCCGCTCGCTGCAACCAGAGAAAGCCCGTGTGCAGCAACGAAGACCCAACACAGCCCAAAATAAACAAATAAATTAATAAATTTATTTTTGAAAAAAGGAGATAAGGCCCAAAATGGAGTCACTTGTGCTAAGCCCATGTCACCAAATGGAGACTTAATACATAGGAAACCTAATTACAGTTTCAGCCTCTCTTAGGAATGTAATCTTAACCAGTCAGTCTGGAATTTCCTGGTTAGCACTAAAGAGGTAATCTCCTTGATGGACCCCTGCTGTCCCCCAGAGGAAGGTAACCTTGCTTGAAACAACCAGCTCTTTGTTAGAATAACTTCCTTGTTCTGCCTCCTTCTACCTGTAAAAGTCTTCCATTTTGTACAGCTCCTCAGAGCTTTTTCCTATTTGGTAGATGGTATGCTGCCCAATTCATGAATTGTTTAATAAAGCCAATAAGATATTTAAAATTTACTCAGTTGAACTTTGTTATTTAACAGATTCGGTGGCAGCAGTGGGACTGAAGGAGACTTCTGATGGCTTCAGGGACAATGAGAAGCACAGGAGTGATACCTTGTGAACCCCTTGAGTTCTCTTTCTCGCCATTTCCGAGGGCCATGGGTAAGTTCCTCTTGGTTCTGAGCTCCACTCTCTTTGCCTTGAGCTTCCAATCTAATTGGCTTTCTGCAGTTCCACATTGGGACCTTCTGGTAGTTAGACCACAGTCCCCTATTTGACTGGAAAACCCCAGCCCTTAGTTTAGTCCCCAGATTCCACGTTGGGAATGCTGGTGATTCTGTCAGTAGTTCCCCATTTGTTTAGAATCCCAGTCTGTAGTCCCCACTTGCTGGGTCTGCTGGTTCAGTCCTTTCCCGAGTCCCAGGTTCCACATTGGGAATTGCTGGTGGTGTGTACAGGGCCTTCTCTTGTCCAGGCCACAGTAACATCTCTTGGTTACTGCTGGTGTGTTAAGGTGCACATGTTTGTTTGTCTTGTTTTGTGTAGATAAGGGCTATTGCTAATGGGATTCTTGGAAGCCAAAAGTCGCAAAATTGGTGGGCATGGGTCGAGTACTTAAAAACTGATGGAGCGGGGCCTCCCTGGTGGCGCAGTGGTTGAGAGTCCGCCTGCCGATGCAGGGGATACGGGTTCGTGCCCCGGTCCGGGAGGATCCCACATGCCGCGGAGCGGCTGGGCCCGTGAGCCATGGCCGCTGAGCTTGCGCGTCCGGCAACGGGAAAGGCTACGACAGTGACAGGCCCACATATGGCAAAAAAAAAAAAAAAAAAAAAAAAAAACTGATGGAGCACTCACCACCTAACTCTAAGATTCCTGTGTTAGGATAAGTTGATCACCAACCTCAAGAAAATTTCCATGCAATGAGGTATGCTGTAAAACACCACACAATCCCCAATGCAGCAGCACAACCCTCTTAGGTATTACAGTAGTCCCCCCATATCTGCAGTTCCACCTTCCATAGTTTCTGTTACCCCTAGTCAAACGTGGTCTGAAAGTATTAAATGGAAAATTCTAGAATTAAACAATTCATAAATTTTAAATTGCACACAATTCTGAGTAGCTTGATGAAACCTTGAGCCCTCTAGCTCCATCCTGCCCAGGATCCCCAACCAGTGACATTGTCCACTCCTGACATCCAGCCATCAACATCATCATGGCTCGATGATCTAGGATCACCCAAAGCAGATGATCCTTCTGACACGTCATAAGAAAGTCAATAGTAGCCTAACGCTACATCACAATGCCTACGTCATTCACCTCACTTCATGTCATCACATAGGCATTTATCATTTCACATCATCACAAGAAGGGTGAGTATAGTACAATAAAATATTTTGTGACAGAGACCACATTCACATAATTTTTATTACAGTATATTGTTATAATTGTTCTATTTTGTTATTAGTTATTATTGTAACTCTCTTACTGTGCCTAATTTATAAATTAAACTTTACAATATGTATGTATGTTCGTATAGGAAAAAATATATATAGGGTTTGGTACTATCCTTAGTTTCAGGCATCCACTAGGGGTCTTTCTTGGAATGTATCCCCTGTGATTAAGGACAGACTACTGTAGTTTGGCTCCAAGAGACCAAAAAGGCTTAGCTAAAAGAAATGGGATCCTTAAATTCCAAAGAGTTGAATGCACCACCTTTTGGCACACCTGCTTATTTTATGTGTAAGAACTATGGTCCCGGAAGCTATAAATATCTACAAAAATGGCAGAATCTTGCTAAAAAAATCCTAGAATTACAATGGCCATTATGGGGAATGTTCCAACTAGGCAAGATCGTTCAGTTAAGAGGTTCACTAAAAAGCAAAGGTTCCCAAATCAAACAAACAGAATGGGATACCTATTTTAATTGGTATGTAGAAGCTTCCAAAAGGCTTCTAGATTCCAAAATAGCTTCAGTGAAAATTTTGTTGTAAAAGGCTAATGGAAAATCAAAGACACAAAAGGTATCTAAAACACCACCAAGGCCTCCCGAATTACACCCTCCTAGGGGTCCATCATCAAAATGCTGTCCTAGAGATTGATATCTATTGTAATCAACTGGGATACTGGAAAAGAGATCCTCAAAGGTCCTATGCAAATTCTTCAACGTCAGCTTGAATGCCTCCATATCTACCTTCTAAGGAGGGGCCAGAGTTGATGAGACTCTGAGGGATTTTTCTAGTAAACTGCTACTTTATTCCCTTAAGCAGCCAAGGGGAAACAAAAGTTAAAATCAATTAAAAACTTTACCAAATTCTGGTAGATACCAGAGCTTACACTCTCTACTTTAAACCCCACTCAGAGCTTGCAGATGGGATCCTGGGAAAACTGGCAGAAGCTGGCTAAGGGTAATAGTTCTTGCTACAGTTGGCTGTCCCAGATCTCTGTCTGTTGTATCCTGTAGAGAAAGGAAAATAAAATACCGTTTGCACCCTCTTTGGGGGCGCCTCTTTAGTCCAAGGAATTGTTCAATACTGCCAGAAATATTTACTGTTTTTCCCGGATGAAACCTGACAAGATATTTGAAAGGATTTTTTTTTTTAAGTAGCTCTGCAGTTAGAAGTTGGCCAAATTGAAGCTGATATTCAAAGCCTATTGGGAACTTTTTTTTTTATTTTTGTGGTACGCGGGCCTCTCACTGTTGTGGCCTCTCCCGCTGTGGAGCACAGGCTCCGGATGTGCAGGCTCAGCGGCCATGGCTCACGGGCCCAGCCGCTCCGCGGCATGTGGGATCTTCCCGGACCGGGGCACGAACCCGTGTCCCCTGCACTGGCAGGCGGACTCTCAACCACTGCGCCACCAGGGAAGCCCTGGGAACTTTTTTAAAGGCCTTCTCCCCCAAGCTAAAATGAAAACTATACATCCAGGGGGAAAGAAAAACCTTCTGAAGCCTTTGTGGAAGGATTTACTAAAACATTCCAAAGACAAATATTTCTAAATCCAGAACATAGAAATATTTTGGTTTTCATCTTAGTTGGGAATCTTCTCCCTGATACAGAAAAGCAAATTGAAGATAATGTGGTTGGATGAGTGGAACAACCTATGATGCCATTTAAGTTGCAACCCAATTTCTTGAGAAATTAAAAGCAACTGTCCTTATCTTACAGATCTTTGCAAAACCAGAAATGTGGCTCCAGAAAAAATGCAAAGTCCACCTATCTTTTTTACCTATCCCAAAACCTCCCCTACTTATCTCAGAAAGCTTGTAAGTATTGTAAAAATTCTGGTCTTTAAAGAACAAAAGTCCTTCTTGGAGGAACTTGCATTCTTCCCCTGAGCCTCTGAGAAGTAAATGTTTTACCTAGTCTTTCTCTGGGAACTCTTATCTAGACCACCGCCAATTCCTGAGAATGAAAGAAAAAAGTGGGGGGAAGGCTTTTAAAAAATACAAGCTGCTATAAAAGCTCTCTTGCCCCAAATCTGGTCCACAGCTTCTATAAGGTTACTCGTTAAGGACAAATACAAATCTTCAGTGTCTTCTCCACAAATACTATTAGAAGAAGCTTTAGCCATAGCCGTTGGAGCAGGTATACTTATTTCAACTGTTCTTTTATAAGCTAGTGAGTTTTATATTATCATATCTGTCCCATGGTTAAAATTTTAGGACAAGAACTATAAAGTCTCAGCTATAAAGTTTGCATCTGTATGTTTATGTGTGTCTCTATATATGTTGTAGGTGTGTGGTATTTTTTTTTTTACCTCCAGATGGTATTGCCAAAATTAATTTGTAAAAGAGTTCTGTTTAACTGGCTTAAAGAAAATGAATGCCTATATGAATTAAGTATTTATAAAATTCTCAAAAAATATAATAGAAACTAACCCAAATGCTTTTCAGGTTCGTGTGATCTAGGAAAATATTTGGTATTAAAGCTAATTTAAATCTGTTGGTTTAATTAAAATAGACATGTCTTTAGAGTTATCAACATTGAATATAATGCAGACATACAACTTTTATTCTACCTAGGTTTATTAGTCAAATAAGTTCATGTTATCTCTGTTATAAAACTTGTCAGTAAGAAACATAACTTGGTATGATGAAGTAATCTAAGCATAATTGTTGAAAACAAGTGAATTAAATAGATGTAAATGAGATAAGAGTTTTTAGGTGAACTTTTTAGCAATAATTATATTTTACAGTATATCTATTTAAGCAGTTTCCCCAGATCTTTTTGGTAACCTGAAACCTTAAAGTTTTGCTAAGTTAAATTAAATGATAGTCATTAAATATCTAGATAATTTCCAAATAAGATGAAATACTGAAACACTAATTACTGAATGTAGGTTTATCCACTTTTGGTTTTGTTTTACAGAGCAGCTAAAGATATTTGGGTTTATTAGTAAACATGTTTTGTGCCACACTGAAAAAAAATCACTATGAAAAAGCATAAGTTTCTAGAAAATATAAAATGTTTATAAATTTGCCACAAAATGCTAATGTATAAAATAGTTCACAATTGTTTACTTATTTTCAGTAGAAATTAAAGTTTTTAAGGGTTGAAAGTTATATGTAATTAAAACTACTAGAAATAATAAGGGAAAGTTTCCGTATGCAAGGAAAGTAGGATGTATGTTTTCAGTAAAAGAAGGTATGAGGAATGGAAATGCATTTTTGTTGAGGGAAAGGAAAGTAATTTTGTCCTAAGGCTGGTTATTTCAGAATGGAAAAGAAGGAAAACATAGGACAAAATCTGAATGTAAAAAAAGAAAGTTGTAAAAGGTTTATGGGAAAGGAATCTTGGGAAATAATTTTATGCATGGTTAAGCTGGCTAAGATTAAAATGAATTTATTTGAGTGAAAAATGAGTTTTAATATCAAAAGTAGCTGGTGCAATATTAGAATTTGGTTTTTTCTCTGTTAAAAGGACAAAGATTTTGTGCACTATTGATCTGCTCTTGTAAGAGATTGTAAATGGTTTTTCTTTATCTTTTTAAATAATTTGCCTAGAAGACAAAGATTTTGTGTCTTATCAAAATAATTTCCTGTTTTGGGCTTCCCTGGTGGCACAGTGGTTGAGGGTCCGCCTGCCGATGCAGGGGACGTGGGTTCGTGCCCCGGTCCAGGAGGATCCCACATGCTGTGGAGCGGCTGGGCCCGTGGGCCATGGCCGCTGAGCCTGCGTGTCCAGAGCCTGTGCTCCGCATCTGGAGAGGCCACGACAGTGAGAGGCCCGCGTACCGCAAAAAAAAAAAAAAAAAAATTTCCTGTTTCACATTGTCTTTATCAAGTCTCTGATTACTTAAGAAAATTGAGTCTTCTCTATTAAAAGAGCTAAGGTATTTTGTTTGTTTGTTTGTTTACAAGTATTTAATTTTCTGTATTTGCCTGTGAGGTCTAATTGTCACTATGGCTAAATAGATAATTAAGTATTGTTTCAGTGACCTATGATCCTATTTGACCAAATGCTTTTAAAGCCTTTTGATAGTTTTGAAAACTGCCCCCCACCACCAAAAAAAAAATCAAATTCTAAATGAAGTCTTTTTGACCTGGAAGTAACTTTGAGATTTTTCCAGAAGCCCTTGGAAAATCACAACAGAATTATTCTCCTTAGAAAAAGAGAGATGTTAAACTTATTAGGCATATTTGATATGCTAAATTATATGGGAAGCATTGTCAAATAAGTAGTACTAAGCCTTCTTTATGTTGTATTTGTATAGATATATGTGTTCCAGAAATTGTATGAAATTCCTGGGAATTTGAAGTGTCCTGGTATGTTATCAGTAATAATTCCAGTTATTATCTTAAAATGTATGTCACAGAAATAACCAAATTTCTTCATCAATTCCGTTGTAATTAATTCTCATCAGATCTTTAACAATGAGCCATTTTTAAGTCTTTTTACAGACAGTTACTGTTTTACTCTGATACTTTTGTAAAAATGTTCCTGCAAAGTACTTCCATCTTCAAGGAGATTCATGGAATGAACTTTGACAAGTACAGGTTTCTGATAACTTTAATATCATAAAGCTGAACTCAGTGAGAATTTCCAGAGCTAATGGAAAAATTGGATTCAAGCAGAACAAGTATTAATTACATGGGTCTGAATGAACTGAGGAGGATGATTATAATTTTTAATGACTTTTTGGTTGAAACATTGCTGGTTCCTTAATGTTTTGTTTTTCCAGATTTAAGGAAACTTTTTCTCTTAAGCTAGCTATGACATGCAGCAATTTGGTAAAGTATACCTTTGTAAGCAAAGATGAAGCATGTACTTTTTCTCCCTACCCAATCCCTACATAATTTAGAAACTCTTGAGTATTCTTTTCATGGCAATATAGTTAGTGGGTTTTTTTGTTTTTTTTTTTTTTTTGCGGTACGCGGGCCTCCCACTGTTGTGGCCTCTCCCGTTGTGGAGCACAGGCTCCGGACGCGCAGGCTCAGCGGCCACGGCCCACGGGCCCAGCCACTCCACGGCATGCGGGATCTTCCCGGGCCGGGGCACGAACCCGCGTCCCCTGCATCAGCAGGCGGACCCTCAACCACTGCACCACCAGGGAAGCCCTAGTTAGTTATTTGAATAAGTTCAATAAGGATTTGTTTGTTCTCCTTGTAAGAGAACACAATTAGAAACACTGGCTATATTACAATTCCAAGGCTTTGACAGGAAAGTCATATTTGAGAGAGACATGCATAGACTCAGATATGACCAGACAGCTTTAAGGTACTAAGGTTGACTTCATGGAGCCAATAAAGCCTCTCAGAAACATCGACCTGGTACTTTGCTTACTGGATTCCCGGCAGCCTTACCGGGTAAGTAAGGAAGGTCAGTCACTTCCTGGCAGGCTCAGAAAGCTCAGGATATTTTGGGGATCTGAAGAAGAGAGGAATTCACACAACTATAGGCAAAATCTTGGCTAGGCTTCCTGTCCTCAGAGGCTTTTAAGAGTTCAAGCTGAGATTTCTTATGAAAAGTTGCAGCAAAGCTGTCTTAAAAAGAACTTATATGGTCAATCACTATTCTTGCTGCACTTATGTAAATAACAAGGCCAGTTTTAATGCAAACAAATTAGTTTTACTGTGATTATCTTGGTAAAAAATGGGGGTGATTGTAGAGAGAAAAATTATGTTTGCACCTTTGTAGATACTAGATTTTAGTCCTGTTAACTGTCTTTGAAGTTTTGTTATATACCTGTAAACTGGACTGGATCCTCAATTCTTTTCGTTTCCTCAAATATCTGGCTATAACTCTCCAAGCTAACGTTTCCAATTTTCTCCCACCCTTCTGATTTGGAATCATTAAGAATAAAGGCTGCTGTTAAATTTTCTTAGAAGGGACTATGCCAGGTCTTCCTCATTTATCCAGATGGCAGCCAAACTTCAGGGACTTGAACCTTGGGTACACATCTCACAGCTAAAGAAGGCTGCACCCGACAACTGGTCCTATGTAGACACTGGAGACTCCAAATCAGAGGAAGAGAAGTAGCTATCATTGATGTAGACTGCCAAGATGCCAGATCAAGACTTCATACTTTAGCTAAACATGAAACTCTCTTTCCTCTTTCTTTCCTTTACTTTTCCAGGCCATTGCTAATAGAGTTAACCTTTCAGACTGCTGGATTTGTCATAAAAAATGCCTGTCTGTGATGCCAGAAGACCCCCTGGTCCTCCCTGTGACCAATTTCTCTTCTATTTCCAATTGACGGCCCCCCCCCACCAGGAGTCACTTAGAGTCTGACTTTCATGGCCAGAACATCCTGTGCCTTCTTTGACTTTTCTTCAATTATAACTGTACTTGCCCAATTAGATACAAATACCTGTATAAATCATAGTACATATGCACCCCCATGCTCTATGATTATCTAAATCAGATCTTCCCCCAATCATGAAAAGTTCTCACCAGCAGCACTCATCTTTGCAAGGAATTAGAACAACTTTTCATTTCAGGCTCAGAGGTTTACCTTCCAATTGTGCTGAAAACCTAACTGACCCCTGGCTTGAATGGACAAATGCAACAATCCATTAACAGTACCACCTTGGTGGGAATGGTTTGTGCCCTGACAGGATTTATCTTTGTCTGTGGTGTTTGTCATTCTCCTTGAGCCTATGAATGCCTAGATAGCTGGTGCATAACTGAGCAATCAATGCCTCTTAGGTTATCTAACTGTGCCCCTAGCTGTCCACAATCAAACTGAGACACCTCATTGGTCAACTCCCCTGAATTTACATCGTCGAGTTAGAAAAGACCTCCCAGGAGGTGTTCATGATTCAGGATTCACTTCCTTTGGCAGGTCCCTACTTCCCTGGTTAGGAGTGAATACAAGTAAGGCTATGATCAGGAACCTCTCCTTAACTCTCGAAAATACTACAGAATCTACTGCAAAAGCCATAGCTGCCCAACAAAAATCCTTACACGCTCTGATCAAGATTGCTCTTGATAAAAAGATAACCCTTGATTATCTTTTAGCTGAGCAAGGAGTTGTTTGTGCTGTGGCCAGCACCATTTGCTGCACCTGGATTAGTACTTCTGAAGTTGAAACTCAGCTGTATAAGATCACTGAATAAGCCACTGGCTTAAGAAAGTAACTCCTTCAACGGGTTCCTTCTTTGATGTAGTTGATTGGTTTGGGTCTTGGAGACCATGACTCCAAAGTGCACTCCAGACTTTGGGAATTATCCTGCTTACCACAGTCGTAGTAGTCTCCCTGGTGTGCTGTGTTCTCTCAAAAGCTTTAAATGCATGGTTGCAGCTGCTCACCACCAAGCAAATGTTCTAAGACTGGAATGTCAGGAAAGAACGAAGAGAACGACCAGCTAAAAAATTGTGAACCTGAAGTTATGACCCATGAATGCCACAGAGGTTCAGCAAAAAAAGCCATGACCTGTGAATACTACACAGAGGATCAGCTAAAACTGTGGGAACTTCAGAGTGGTAGCTGAAAGTGCCACTAATGCCTTAAATTTTGATCACATCTCCCAGTTAAGCTGAGAGTCTGATCAGAAGGGGGGAATTGTTAAAAAGAGACAATAGGCCCCAAATGGAGTCACTTGTGCTAAGCCCACATCACCAAACTGAGACTTAATACCTAACCTAATTGCAGTTTCAGCCTCTCCCAGGAATGTAACTCCAGTCAGTCTGGAATTGTCTGGTCAGCTGTAGTGAGGTAATCCACTTGATAGACCCCTGCTGTCCCTCAAAGGAAGGTGACCTTGCTTGAAACAATCCACTCGTTGCTAGTAATTTCCTTGTCCCTCCGCCTTCTGCTTGTAAATGTCTTCTATTTTGTATTGCTCTTCAGAGTTCCTTTCTATTTACTAGATGGGATGCTGCCCAGTTCATGAATTGTTGAATAAAGCCAATAAGATCTTTAAAGCTTACTCAGTTGAGGGACTTCCCTGGTGGTCCAGTGGTAAAGAATCCACCTTGCAATGTAGAGGACATGGGTTTGATCCCTGGTCAGGGAACTAAGATCCCACGTGCTGAGGGGCAACTAAGCCCACATGTCACAACTACTGAGATTGTGTGCCTCAACTAGAGCCCACGTGCTGCAAACTACAGAGCCCACATGCCCTGGAGCCTGTGCACCACAACTAGAGAAGAGAAAACCCGCACGCCACAACTAGAGAGAAGCCCACGCACCACAACGAAGAGCCTGCACGCTGCAATGAAGGATCCTGCATGCCTCAAGAAAGATCCTGCGTGCCGCAACTAAGACCTGACACAGCCAAAAATAAATAAATAAATAATAAATCAATCTTTGAAAAACAACTTAGTTGAATTTTGTTACTTAACAGGTATATTGTACATTCTCTTTTGTCGCCTTTTAAAAAACTCACTACATTTTACAGGGTTTTTCATGTTGGTAAATATAAATCATTTCAATCCTATTGTATAGAGATTCCATGTTCTATTTAACCAAACCCTATTGTTCGGTGTCTGAGGAATCTCGAGTTTTTCATTATTACACATAATGCACATTGAATGTCCATACAAGTTGAGTGGGGATTGAATAGCTCAATCAGTACAAAGCACTTCACAGAGTACTTGGCAAATAGTAAGCTCTTTATAAATGTTAGTGTTATTTTTATATTGTCAAATTGCCCCATATAAAGGTGAACTAATTTACATTCCTGATAGCAGGGTAAGAGGGCTTAGTTTCCCTAAATCTTTGCCAGTTCTTTCAACTTTTTTTTTTTTTTTTTTTTTTT
>NW_006791462.1:695926-743401 GCF_000442215.2 Lipotes vexillifer | reverse complement strand
GCCTCTCCCATTTGCGGAGCACAGGCTCCGGACGCGCAGGCTCAGTGGCCATGGCTCACGGGCCCAGCCGCTCCGCGGCATGTGGGATCCTCCCGAAACGGGGCACGAACCCGCGTCTCCTGCATCGGCAGGCGGACTCTCAAGCACTGCGCCACCAGGGAAGCCCGGTTCTTTCAACTTTTGCCTTTTGTATTTCTTCCTCTGTGAATGGCCTGTTCATGTTCTTTGATGGTTCTCCTGTTAGATTCCTCATGCTTTAAAATTTTTAATGGGTTTCTGTACTAGGGCTATTAAACCTTTGTAATATGAATAACAGGTACTTTTTCTTCTAGTTTTTTTGTTTGATGTTTGATTTTGTTTGCTTTAACCACACAGATGTTTTAAAGTTTAATACAGTTAAATCTGTCCATCTTTTCCTTTAGGATTTTGGTCTTTGCTGTCTTCTTCTTCTTTTTTTTTTTTGCGGGGGAGGGGGCCACGCTGTGAAGCTCGTAGGATCTTAGTTCCCCGCCCAGGGATTGGACCTGTGCCCCCTGCAGTGGAAGCACAGATTCCAAACCATTGGACCTCCAGGGAATTCCCTTGCTGTCTTCCTTTAGAAAGTCTTTTGCCACAGCATAGTTTTGAAGTTCAATGGGGGTGAAACCTCTCCTACCTTAAGTTAGGCCCACCAGCGTTCCTCTGAGGCTTCATAATTGTCGGGTGTGGTGATCCAAATTCTACAATGGAATTCACAACACTAGAATACTTTCAAACGTACATGGGAAGGGAATACTTTTATTAACTTTGAATGATACAAGGTATATTAAGAATGAGTGTTTTCTACCTTCTTCCTACCCAGAAAACACTTCTGCCTTTTCATATTTTCTGCCTTGCTTTGCTTCTCTTTTTTCTGGCTGCACTGAGTGGCTTGTGGGATCTTAGTTCCCTGACCAGGGATTGAACTTGGGCCCTCGGCAGTGAAAGCATGGAGTCCTAACCACTGGACGACCAGAGAATTCCCTACCTTGCTTTGTTTTCTAGGGAGAGTTCTGTCTTTATCAGAGCTATTCTTTTGGGGATCAAACCAAAGAGAAATTGAATTGCATATACATTTATTTGGAGTTAGTGGGATATACTTATGTGGTTTGCTATCACTTCTGCATATAGTTAAGTTATTGCTGGCTGTATGAGTGTAGGAATGACTTGTGGAAACATTTCTGAAGTGGTAAATCTAAAGCTTATTTAAGATTAGTTATTACTTAAAAAACGTGACACATCATAAAATCTTACAGCTTACGTATAAAAGAAGTGATAGAGGATTTCCCAAATTTTATAACAATCCAGAAAATTTACATGACATTGACCAGTGGTGGTGAGTTGTGAAGCTGCAAAATACTTTTCAAACTCTCAGAAAAAAACCGAGTTGTTTTTCCATTCTCTCTATAGAAATTTTACTACAAAAGGTGTATTGGATGAAGAGGTGATCAAAAGACATGCAACCACAAAATATAGGGAAAAAGTATATATTTAAAGAGATGAAAGGGAAGAACCTACAACCAAGATTACACTACGTGGCAAGGATCTCATTCAGATTCGATGGAGAAATCAAAAGCTTTACAGACAAGCAAAAGATAAGAGAATTCAGCACCATCAAACCAGTTCTACAACAAATGCTAAAGGAACTTCTCTAAGTGGGAAACACAAGACAAGAAAAGGACCTACAAAAACAAACCCAAAACAATTAAGAAAATGGTCATAGGAACATACCTATCAATAATTACCTTAAACGTGAATGGATTAAATGCTCCAACCAAAAGACACAGGCTTGCTGAATGGATACAAAAACAAGGCCTATATATATGCTGTCTACAAGAGACCCACTTCAGACCTAGGGACACATACAGACTGAAAGTGAGGGGGTGGAAAAAGATATTCCATGGAAATGGAAATCAAAGCTGGAGTAGCAATACTCATCAGATAAAATAGACTTTAAAATAAAGAATGTTACAAGAGGCAAGGAAGGACACTACATAATGTTCAAGGGATCAATCCAAGAAGAAGATATAACAATTATAAATATATATGCACCCAACATAGGAGCACCTCAATACATAAGGCAACTGCTAACAGCTCTAAAAGAGGAAATCGACAGCAACACAAAAATAGGGGGGGACTTTAATACCTCACTTACACCAATGGACAGATCATCCAAACAGAAAATTAATATGGAAACACAAGCTTTAAATGACACAATAGACCAGATAGATTTAATTGATATTTATAGGACATTGCATCCAAAAACAGCAGATTACACTTTCTTCTCAAGTGCGCACAGAACATTCTCCAGGATAGATCACATCTTGGGTCACAAATCAAGCCTCAGTAAATTTAAGAAAATTGAAATCATATCAAGCATCTTTTCTGACCACAATGCTATGAGATTAGAAATGAATTACAGGTAAAAGTAAAAAACACAAACACATGGAGGCTGAACAATACGTTACTAAATAACCAAGAGATCACTGAAGAAATCAAAGAGGAAATCAAAAATACCTAGAGACAAATGACAATGAAAACATGACAATCCAAAACCTATGGGATGCAGCAAAAGTAGTTCTAAGAGGGAAGTTTATAGCTATACAAGCCTACCTCAAGAAACAAGAAAAATCTCAAATAAACAATGTAACCTTACACCTAAAGGAACTAGAGAAAGAAGAACAAACAAAACCCAAAGTTAGCAGAAGGAAAGAAATCATAAAGGTCAGAGCAGAAATAAATGAAATAGAAACAAAGAAGACAATAGCAAAGATCAATAAAACTAAAAGCTGGTTCTTTGAGAAGATAAACAAAATTAATAAACCATTAGCCAGACTCATCAGGAAAAAGAGGGAGAGGACTTAAATCGATAAAATTAGAGATGAAAAAGAAGTTACAAAAGACACCGCAGAAATACAAAGCATCCTAAGAGACTACTACAAGCAACTCTATGCCAATAAAATGGACAACCTGGAAGAAATGGACAAATTATTAGAAAGGTATAACCTTCCAGTACTGAACCAGGAAGAAATAGAAAACATGAACAGACCAATCACAAGTAATGAAATTGAAACTGTGATTAAAAATCTTTCAACAAACAAAAGTCCAGGACCAGATGGCTTCACAGGTGAATTCTATCAAAATTTAGTGAGGAGCTAACACCCATCCTTCTCAAACTCTTCCAAAAAATTGCAGAGGACAGAACACTCCCAAACTCATTCTATGAGGCCACCATCACCCTGATACCAAAACCAGACAAAGATACTACAAAAAAGGAAAATTACAGACCAATATCACTGATGAATACAGATGCAAAAATCCTCAACAAAATACTAGCAAAAAGAATCCAACAACACATTAAAAGGATCAGACACCATGATCAAGTGGGATTTATCCCAGGGATGCAAGCATTCTTCAATATACGCAAATCAATCAATGTGATACACCATATTAACAAATTGAAGAAGGAAAACCATATGATCATCTCAATAGATGCAGAAAAAGCTTTTGACAAAATTCAACACCCATTTATGATAAAAACTCTCCAGAAAGTGGGCATTGAGGGAACTTACCTCAACATAATAAAGGCCATATACAACAAACTCACAGCAAACATCATTCTCAATGGTGAAAAACTGAAAGCATTTCCTCTAAGATCAGAAACGAGACAAGGATGTCCACTCTCACCACTATTATTCAACATAGTTTTGGAAGTCCTAGCCACAGCAGTCAGAGAAGATGAAGAAATAAAAGGAATACAAATTGGAAAAGAAGTAAAACTGTCACTGTTTGCAGATGACATGATACTATACATAGAGAATCCTAAAGATGCCACCAGAAAACTACTAAAACAAATCAATGAATTTGGTGAAGTTGCAGGATACAAAATTAATGCACAGAAATCTCTTGCATTCCTATACAATAATGATGAAAAATCTGAAAGAGAAATTAAGGAAACACTCCCATTTACCATTGCAACAAAAAGAATAAAATACCTAGGAATAAACCTACCTAGGGAGACAAAAGACCTGTATGCAGAAAACTATAAGACACTGATAAAAGAAATTAAAGATGATACCAACAGATGGAGAGATATACCATGTTCTTGGATTGGAAGAATCAATATTGTGAAAATGACTATACTACCCAAAGCAATCTACAGATTCAATGCAATCCCTATCAAATTACCAATGGCATTTTTTACAGAACTAGAACAAAAACTCTTAAAATTTGTATGGAGACACAAAAGACCTCGAATAGCCAAAGCAGTCTTGAGGGAAGAAAACAGAGCTGGAGGAAGCAGACTCCCTGACTTCAGACTATACTACAAAGCTACAGTAATCAAGACAATATGGTACTGGCACAAAAACAGAAATATAGATCAATGGAACAGGATAGAAAGCCCAGAGATAAACCCACGCACCTATGGTCGACTAATGTATGACAAAAGAGGCAAGGGTGTACCATGGAGAAAAGACAGTCTCTTCAATAAGTGGTGCTGGGAAAACTGGACAGCTCCATGTAAAAGAATGAAATCAGAACACTCCCTAACACCATACACAAAAATAAACTCAAAATGGATTAGAGACCTAAATGTAAGGCCAGAAACTATCAAACTCTTAGAGAAAAACATAGGAAGAACACTCTTTGACATAAATCACAGCAAGATCTTTTTTGATCCACCTCCTAGAGTAATGGAAATAAAAACAAAAGTAAACAAATGGGACCTAATGAAGCTTAAAAGCTTTTGCAAAGCAAAGGAAACTACAAACAAGATGAAAAGACAACCCTCAGAATGGGAGAAAATATTTGCAAATGAATCAACAGACAAAGGATTAATCTCCAAAATATATAAACAGCTCATGCAGCTCAATATTAAAAAAACAAACAACCCAATCCAAAAATGGGCAGAAGACCTAAATAGACATTTCTCCAAAGAAGACATGCAGATGGCCAAAAAGCACATGAAAAGCTGCTCAATATCACTAATTATTAGAGAAACGCAAATCAAAACTACAATGAGGTATCACCTCACACCAGTTAGAATGGGCATCATCAGAACATCTACAAACAACAAATGCTGGAGAGGGTGTGTAGAAAAGGGACCCCTCTTGCACTGTTGGTGGGAATGTAAATTGATACAGCTGGTATGGAGAACGGTATGGAGGTTCCTTAAAAAACTAGAAATAGAATTACCATGTGACCCAGCAATCCCACTACTGGGCATATACCCAGAGAAAGCCAGACACATGCACCCCAATGTTCATTGCAGCACTATTTACAATAGCCAGGTCATGGAAGCAACCTAAATGCCATTGACAGAGGAATGGATAAAGAAGATGTGGTGTATATATGCAATGGAATATTACTCAACCATAAAAAGGAACGAAATTGGGTCATTTATAGAGACGTGGATGGATCTAGAGACTGTCATATAGAGTGAAGTAAGTCAGAAAGAGAAAAACAAATATCATGTATTAATGCATTTATGGGAACCTAGGGAAATGGTACAGTGCAGTGGCAGGCTGCACAGGCTCCTGGGAGGGGAGGTGTGGATAGTGACCTGTGCTTGCACACGGGATTCTTGGTGGGTGCAGCAGGAGTGTTAGCCTTTCATGCCTGTCTCTGGGTTCCAAGCAGATAGCCACGGCTTGCGCCCATCTCTGTAGCTCGTTTAGGTGGTACTCTGCCTTCTTTGGGCAGACAGGGAAGGAATTCCCTCTCCTCGTGCACCCCGAAACAATGGTCTCTTGCTTCTTAGGCAGGTCCAGGCTTTTTCCCGGACTCCCTCCCGGCTAGCTGTGGCGCACTAGCCCCCTTCAGGCTGTGTTCACGCAGCCAACCCCAGTCCTCTCACTGGGATCTGACCTCCGATGTCGGAGCCTCAGCTCCCGCCCCCACCCGCCCCGGCGGGTGAGCACACGAGCCTCTCGGGCTGGTGAGCGCCGGTCGGCCCCGATCCTCCGTGCGGGAACCTCCCCGCTGTGCCCTCCGCGCCCCCGTGGCTGCGCTCTCCTCCGCGGCTCCGAAGCTCCCCCCATGCCCAGCCCCTGCCTCTGCCAGTGAAGGGGCGTCCTAGTGTGTGGACACTTTTCCTCCTTCACAGCTCCCTCCCACTGGTGCAGGACCCGTCCCTATTCTTTTGTCTGTCTTTCCTTTTGCCCTACCCAGGTACCTGTGGATTTATTTGCATTTTGGGAGGTCTGAGGTCTTCTGCCAGTGTTCAGTAGGTGTTCTGTAGGAGTTGCTCCACGTGAAGATGTATTTTTCATGTATTTGTGGGGAGGAAGGTGATCTCCACGTCTTACTCCTCCGCCATCTTGAAGGCCTCCCCCAGCAGCTTTACTCTGATGTGCAACACAGTTGAGCCCCAAGCACAAGTCTTCCTGACTGACAGGCCCTGGTATTTTGTACAAGCCTTCCCCTCCTTCTTCAGCTCTGTCTTCTGCTTCTGATCTCAGGAACCAACTCACTGAGGTGTTTTGCAATCTTTGAACAGTCCTTCAATCAGGTCCTGTAGTGTCTACAGAATCCCCCCAGTGTTTTTAAATGTTGGGCCCTGGACATTCAGTCATCTTTCCCCAGTCTGTGCCCAGCCCCTGTTGTGATTTTATATGTCCAACGTATTTTATTGAGGTCTGGCAGGACTGGCATTTGTCAAGGGACAATTTTAGGCTGTGTTTTCCAGGCGATCCAGTAATATAAGGAGCCATTGTTCCTCTCCTCCAAAGCTCTGCCAGATGTAGTTATGCCATCTAAACAAATAAGCGCCTCCAGGTAATTCATATCACCAACTGCTTTTTCCATCAAACTCCTCAAGGTGTCTGGGCCTCCAGAGATGTGTGGGGCAGCCTTTCAAATAGGGAAAACACCACAGGGAAGACAAAAGCTGGCTTTTCTTTGTCCTAATCAGAGGTAGGGATTCAACAATAGCACTTCTCAAACACAGCACTGGAAATTACTGATCTCTACCATGCAGTCTATAGGTTAATCTGGACACAGAACTCTCTCTTTAAGGTGGAGAAGGATAATAGAACATCATTATCCACAGCCCGTCCTGAGTCTGCCCTCTCCTATCATGAGCTTTCCTTCTTCTCCTTTACATATTAATTTATTCAGCTGAATAGTAGTTCTCAACCTTGACTGCCTATTATAATCTGTGGAGTTTCTCATAGAACATCTATCCCTGGGCCCCACCCACCCTAGAGATCCTAACATTTTCTAAACACCTACTCTATGCTAGGTCCTGTGCCTTGCCTTAGGAGCAGAAGCAATTCAGTCATGATCCCTGCCACCATATAGTTCATAGTCGAGGGACAGAGACAGATAAATTTTAAAATTCAGTGAGAAAATACAGTGTAACTCCATGTTCTTTTCTTAGTCTAACTTGTTTCTCATAAAATTGTGCCAGTATGGGTAAGGTAAACATGGATTTTTTCAGCAAGTCCTAGTATACAGGAGAAGGAGGCTTTTTGGGTTCTTGGGTGACATAAATTGAGAATTAAAAAAATACTAAAATGTACACGAATGCCCATAGAAATTTTATTTGTAATAGCCAAAACCTGGAAACAGCCCACTGTCCTTCAGTGGATGAATGGTTGCACAAACTGGCACATCCATACCTTGGAATACTACTTAGCAAGAAAAAGTAACGAACTATGAATACATATGACAACCTGGATGAATCACCAAATTATGCTTAGTGAGAAAGGCTACTCCCAAAAGGTTGCATCTTGTGTGATTCCATTTATACAACATTTTTGAAGCGACAAAATTATAGAGATGGAAGAATGTTTAGTGGTTCCTAGGGGTTAGGGAATTGGAGAGGGAGGTAGGTAAGTGTGGCAACATGAAAGATCCTTGTGGTAATGAAAATATTCTATATCTTCATTGTTGTGGTGGTTACGCAAGGCTATACATGTGATAAAATTATATAGAGCTAAACACCCACCCATACACATACTCAGACAGAAATGAATACGTGTATAACTAGTGAAATCTGAATAAGCACTGTGAATTGTACCAATGTCAGTTTTTGGTTTTGATGTTGCATTATAGTTGTATAAGATGCTAATATTGGGGATACCAAGGAAACATTGCATGGGACTTCCCTATACATTTCTTGCAACTTTCTTTGAATGTATAGTGATTAAAAATATATATATATAAGAAGTTACTAACCAGAAATCAAAAGGATTAAAAGTGTTAGACACACTTGTAAATGCAAAACCATAAATGGCTACATTAGGAGAAGCTGGGATTTTAGCTACTCTTTGATGTTATAAGGAAGACAAACAGTCCTCAGGGAATATTAAATTTAAAAAATAGATAAGTCTTATTGTTTTTTCCAATTAAAAAAGAATGTTTCTTCAGGAAAATTTAGAACATGTAGTTCAAAAAAAGGTCTTTAGTGATCCTATCATTTTGAAATAATCATTTTTTTCAACATTTAGGGTATATATCTTTTCAATCTTTTTTCTATGCATAAAATTAAAAGAAAAAATTTCACACTCAGCAATAAATAACTTTTTTCTCTCTTTAAAGAGTCTTGTATTAATATGACATTAATGTATATACAGTATTCTATCGTGTGGATGCAGAATGAATTATTTACCCAGTCCTCTATTCTGGATAGATTGTTTTCAAGTTTTTGGTATTATAAATAATAATCCTGCAATACACATCATTGTGCTTGCATCTTTGTATATATCTCTGGTTATTTCCTTAGTAAAAATTCTTAGGAGAAAAATTACTGGGTCAAGGATTATATAAAAATTTAAAGCTTTTGCTTTGTTTGGCTAAATTGCCAGCCAGAAAGGTTTTATGAATGTTCCATCTCTGTTTTTTCCTGAGCATATTCTTTGTTGCTAATGTTAGCAGCTGGGTAGTAGCCTGGGTAGACCGATTGTGGCAAATCTTCTGTTCCTTGGTACAGTGTTATAGGATCTAGCACAATGCTTGGTGCACACTAAGCCCTCAAAAATATTTGTTGATTTAACATCCTTCATAATGCATTCTTTGAAACTCTTATCTGCAGTTAGTGGAAACAAAATCATCAAAATATTAGTGTGCTTTAACCCCGAATTATATCACTGACATCTGGTAAAGAGTAAGGACTTGAGGGAACAAATAGGTACATTTTGATAGAGGGGAACAACTTGGAAAAGCCTGGAGGCTCTGAAGTGGGAAGCAGAAACCATCTGAAGTTTCTGGGAGCAGACTGAAGGGGTCTGAAAAACTGAGGTTTGAGGTTTGCTGGGAAGGGTAGTTGTTGGGAGGGTAGAAGAGAGGAAAGCTCTTGCCTGTTACCTGCTTCCCCCAACTCCACTCCTTTAAGCACTCAGGGTGTTAATAGACCTGGTGGCCTTTATGTAAAACAGTGGGCAAACTTCTCCCAGCAGAAGTCTGGGCATAATTTATTCTGAATTGTGCTTTTATTTTTCACTTGTAGTGAGGAAGGTATGGGTTT
The DNA here is from genome assembly GCF_000442215.2 of Lipotes vexillifer. Lineage (NCBI taxonomy): Eukaryota > Metazoa > Chordata > Mammalia > Artiodactyla > Lipotidae > Lipotes > Lipotes vexillifer. The sequence goes on along the minus strand of NW_006791462.1, from coordinate 733,914 downwards.
CATCTGTCTTTCTAAGTTTCCCTCTTTGTGTCTTGCATGTGGCTATTACCCATGAAGTGGGACCAGTGGCCAGAGAGAGGTCTGGGCTTCCCATCATTGCTGCTCCTTCCACCCTCTGCCTGAAATACAAAGAGGGTGGACCACCTCACAGGCCCCAGGGCTCTCTGGGAGGAGCCCACCATGGTTTCAGAAAAGACTAGGACACGGTCAGTTCTATTTAATCACCAGATGTGATTAAATAATAACAATATGTAAGCATTCAAAAAATTATACCTGGGACTTCCCTGGTGGCGCAGTGGTTGAGAGTCTGCCTGCCGATGCAGGGGACACGGGTTCGTGCCCCGGTCTGGGAAGATCCCACATGCCGCGGAGCGGCTGGGCCCGTGGGCCATGGCCGCTGAGCCTGTGCGTCCGGAGCCTGTGCTCCGCAATGGGAGGGGCTGCAACAGTGAGAGGCCCGCGTACCGCAAAAATAAATAAATAAATAAATAAATAAATAAAAAGCATATTTTGTTGTCTCTTTTAGGAGGGCGATGAATATTGCATGTGGACTGTCGGGCTCCTTGAATGAAAAAAAAAAATATATATATATATATATGTATACCAGATTTTTCTTGGATAACTTTATGTCATCTTATTTAATCTTTCTAACCTGGTAAGATAGATCCTTATTATCCTCATTTTACAGTTCCAGAAATGGACTTAATTTATTTACCTGGATCACCCAGCTAGTATGTTGTAGATCTAGGACTTGAAATTGGATTTGAAATTCCATGTCTGATTCTAAACACCTGCTCCTAGCCACTGCCTGATTTGAAGCACACAGAGTGATGTGCTCTTCCCGAATCTATTTCCTCCATTGCATGTCTTATTTTCTTAGATTCCACCTTTGGAGATTCAATCCCTTGCCTCATGAAGGCTTTTCCTACCCAAAGATCCCTTTTAAAATGATATCTGTTCAAAGGAGCAGCAGTGGCTTAAGCACATCAGATAACACTGGAGTGGAGGAAAATGGGCTGTTAGCTAATTCCCTCAAACAAAGGACATGGGAAATTAATTCATTTTTTCTCAAGGTAATCAGGGAGTTTTGGAGAATCAGGGACACAAAGATCCAAAGTAGGATAGATTAGATCAAGTATAAATTTTATATTGGTACCCTCAGAGGTTTGCTACCATTTCGAAAGCCAATCCTTTGGGGCCTACTCCATTGCTTCTGCATTCTAGATGATGTTATTAGCATATAAAGTAAACAATACATTTTAATTCTCTGAGGCCCCAATTCAGCCTTCTGTAGCTTTTCTTGCCTCCTTCAAAGTTCCCTTTATTTCTCAAGGTTACAGGAAGATTCAATCATGTGTGTATATCATGAGGGAGTTTTTTCCCCAGCAGGCTGAGACAGCATACTGTCACAGGCCCTTTGATATTCTGGTTTTGCTGTACATTTTAATAGGTACTTGCTCAGACTAATCAATCATCTGTAAGATGTAACAGTAATATTGTTGAGTGCGTGTTATATTCCAGACACTGTACTAAGCACTTTCCATGTGTGATCTCATTAAAGTCTCATGAGTCTGAGAACAAACACTGTCCCAGAAAAGGCCAACTTGTTCAAAGTCACAAAGATAGTAGCAGAATGAGGACTTAGTTCTAGTCTGACTTCAGAGTCTCATAACTCTGCCTGTGGTAACTATAGTTACATAATAATAATAGATCTAAATACATAGGGGCTCTGAAAAAAGGTGGTAGGATATTTGGAAGGGCTGTTAGAGGTCATCTTGTCCAACCTGCACATTTCACAAACGACAGAACTGAAGCTAGACCAAATTGCCTGCCCAAAGGCTACAGTTATTGGCAGACTTAATAGACAATTTTAGCCTTTATGGTGAGCATCATTCTAGCAAAATCAATGGAGATCTAATTTATTTCAATCTTGTTTACCCAATATCCGTTTGTTATAACCAGGTTAGTCTCATCACTGACCTGGGCACATGTTTTGCTCATTTCTACCTCAGTAGCACGACCCACACTGGTCCCTTTGCCTAGGATTTATTCTTTCTTTCCAACCTATCTATTTTATTAATCCTTCAAGCCCCAGCTCAGTTTTCACCCCCTCCATGCAGACTTTCCTGCCCATTCTGGCTCATTGTAAAGTCATACAGCAGCCTGTATCATTCATTTGGCCTATAATCACACATTAATGTGTATTTTCATTTAAATGTTCTCAGGTGTGTTTTTTCTTCCCCACAGACTGCCCTCCCCCAAGCTCATCAAGGACAGGAACCATATCACATAGTGTGCCTCTTTTGTAATCCTTTTGATTCCTAGAAAAGCACTAGACACATAGTGGACATTCGAAGAATAATTCTTGAATGAATGAATGATGTAAGCAAGAAAAAAATGAAATGGTAAACTCTGCCATCTTGTGGCTATTGGTCTTTAGTGTTGCCATTGTCACAGTGTTTTTCAGTGTTGAAATTAGAAAAGTGGCACATAGCAAGAAACTAAGGTGATGGTGGTGAAGTGGGGAAGGTGTCTTTTTTTTTCTTCTCGATGTATCAGCAGCATGGTCACTGAAATGTTTTATATGAGAAAACAGAGATGGAGGGAAACCAAAAACTAAATTAACTGTGTACCTAAGGACTGAACACAGACCCAAGGAATAGTGATTGGATTTCCTCCCTGCTTTGAAAGGGACAAGTAATAGAAACTGTCCCAACATGTCCAACAGTCCAGAGCACTGATCAGATGACCAACCTACTTATTTAGGGGATCTATGAATAGACCTTTCATAACAGTCATCTGGTGAAGAGAGTCTCTGCCTTGGAGTTAGCCGTTCTAGGATCCAGTTCTTAGTTCTGCTGAGCAACAACTTCTCTTGTCTCAGTTTTCTTATTAGTTAATTTACTGCCCAGTTTAATCCTAGGGCTGTTGTGAGCCTCTGTGAGACTACAGGCAGGAAAATTCTTAGAAAAGTTTCAAAAAAGTGATATATATGTCTAACATTTCCATAAAAGAAAAATAATGTTTATACTTTACATTTGTATAACACCTAAACATCTGTAAAGTGCCTTTACAGCCATTATTTATTTTCAGTCTAGGAGGTAGGCAGGCAGGTGGGCATTATTGCCCTCAATTTAAGATGAAGTTCAGAGATTCATGTTCAGAGTAAATAAACACATATTGAGGACCTGTTACATGCCAGGCATGGTGATCGGTGCTTTCCAACTTCGGTTAGAGAAGTTAAGTGAATTGCCCAAGATCACCTGGCTGGTTAGTGGCTGAGTCTGTGCTCCAACCCAGGTCATCTGACTTCAGAACCCAGCGCTCAAGCACTACTGTCTTTCAGTCCAGTCTAATTCATCTCTTGTGCCATTTGCATTTCATTGTTCTCTCTCTTTTGTGGAATGAAACATTTTGTTTCCTGTTAAAAATATTTAAGGTCTCAAAAGCAGGTGCACCCAGAAGCACTTGGTGTGGGTTACTGTCCTCTACTTCAGGCAGTGGTGCTCCACCCTGGTTGTACATTAACACTACCTGGAGAGTTAAAGCAATTACCCATGTCCTGGCCCCACAGCAGAGTAATTATTATACATCAGAGTCTAAGGGTGAAACCTGGGAAAAAGTTTCCTTTTTCTTCTCTTTTAAAGCTAATTCTAAGGTGCAGCCTGGGTTGAGAACCACACTGCTCTAGCAGAAAGTCAGTGACTCAACATTCTAAGAGTCAGTCCAACTTTCTCAGAGACTGGTCTCAGAGCATTCAATGAGGAAGAGGGAAGGGGAGTAAAAAAACATCTTAGAAATGTCATTTGTTGAGTCTGATTTTAGTAGTGCAAGCAAACTGAATAGCAGTGGCAGAGGTAAATCATTAGAGCTAAAGAAGAACCAGGAAAGAGAAGGACATGGATCCCACTTTGAGGTAGAAAGAGGGATGGCAGACATCTCCTCACTTCAGAAGAGCAGACATTATGTCCCTATTAATTAATTAATTCATAAGTCAAGTGTTTACTGAGCACCTCCTATATGTCAGGCACTATTCTGGGTACTTGGGGTATAGCAGTGAACAGGCCAGAAACAGAATTTAGAATCATGGAACTTTCACCCTAGTTGTGGGTGCAGGGGAATAGTTCCTCCACCGTGCCTTGGTGACCTTGAATGTCTCCACACAGGCCACATAGCCAAGGCTCAACAATGGTCTGACTCAAGTCTTAGAGGAATGCCCTGTAATCCTCTCTGAAACATGGCAAGATAAGCAACATTGTGAGGAACTGTTACAAGACCATTTCTTATCCACCTCCCTATCCTGTGGGAGGCTACCATGAAACAGTTTCTCATCTGTCTCTCTGGTTCTGGTAAGGCATAGAGCTTTCCACCATCACGGACACAATCCCTTTCAGTATAGCTGCAGTATAAGCTGCTTGGCTGTAGTTTAGATTTGGCTCCTCTGCAACAGTGACCCACTTCTCATGTCATCTGTCATGTGGCCCCTCCAATTCAATGTCATCCTGTGGGACTAGGGACGTGGGGTGCCGACACAGTGATGATCTTGTTTTTGCTGCCTGTGTAAGTAATAAACTGTCTGTATCCATTTGGGCTCGTTGTCTTCCAATTGGCTGAATCCATGAAAGTGTAGTAAGTCAACCTAGCAGCTGCCAATGCATTGCTTCTTAGGGACTGCTTGACTACTTGATAGTAGGGACAGACCCATACCAATTACACAGAAAAACAAAATTACGAATTGTGATGAATACAATGACCCCTAAGTGAGCTTAGAAATCACCTAAATATTGGGGAGAAGGGACAAACCTTACTTACAGATGAATTCCAAGTAAGAAATGTAGAAAAAATGAGAAAAATACAAAATCACCATTAGATAAATATCATAATAATAATTGTTGTGGATAAGATAGATGCTAACATCAGTGGACAAAAGTTTGAGAAGAAATAGGATATTTATGTAGTCTCAAAGTACCTCCCCCAAGATACTTACTGATTGCAAGGGGAAAAATAGTAACTTTACAGTGGAGAAACCCAGCACCCTTAGTTCATTTCGAGAGGGAACATTTGGGGGTCAGATAACTAATGGAGTCCTGGCCCAGGAATGGTTCATCATGGGTCTGCTGGGTGTATGGACCTACCTGATGGTCATTTCCCTAGTTCCAGACTGTATAACTAGACTGGAGAAATTCAGCAGTTGGCAGAACTCTCACATTGGTTCCCTGACCAGTAGAGTAAGAACTATTGTGGTAAGAAACGCCAAATAGGAGCCTCAGAAATTCCTCACTCCCGCATATCAAGATAGTAAGTTAAGTAAGTAAATAAAATTTAAAAACCATACTGCATCCCAGGGAGAATTGCAGAATTTAGTGCTCTCAACAACTTATACAGTGCAGTCCACATCAGGTTCCTATTTAACTCACTGTGTGGCCCCTGAAAAAAAACCAGATGAATCATGGCAGGTGACAAAATGAAATACCAAAAATTTTACTAAGTAGTAGTACCAACTGCTGTGTCAAATGTGGTATCATCACTAGAGCAGATTAACATATGTGGCTATTGATCTAGTGAATGTGTTATTTTCTATACCCATTAGAAAGCAGATCAGAAAGTTTGCATTCACACGGTATGGCTATCAGCACATGTGCTGAATGCTCTAATGTGCTGCCTAGATCTCCTTTCAGCAATGAAGATGTTATTCCCTCAGCTGCTGGGAGCGCATCTAGAAGATGGCCCTCAAGTGTCAGCTTTCCTTAGGGATCACCTCAGCTAAAGAAAAGTGCCTCACCCAAGGGAAGCCTACATCTGATGACTAATCAATGCAGGGGTATAGAGGCCCAGGCCTCTTAATCCAGTTTGGGACAACCAGTTATTCTATTTCCAGAGCTTACCATGGGGTTGGCTGAGGCTTTTGTTAGGACTGCATTATAGCTTCACTGACCAATGCTGTTTCCTCCACTGCCTTTCCACAGGTGTTGATCCGAAGGGCACTCCCAAATTAACATCTCACGCACTAGTCCCTATCTCAGAGTCTGTTGCTTGGGGAACTGAGACTCTGTGATAGCTGGTGCCCAGAGTGGTCTGTGGAAGCCCGTGTTACAGGATTTTGGACCTGGATTACCCACTGCCTGGCTGGCACTGAAGACGCCATACTGGTGATAGATGGAGCATGGATATTCCCTGACACAAGGTCACAGTGCAGTTAAAACTTTCGTTGGTGCAAGGGAATATATTAGCTATTGGCTTATATATATTTTAGAAATATGGGGAGACTAGTAATCTGTAAAATAATAGAATTTGGTGGTTATTCTAAGTTTGATTGACACTCTGGAAAAAGATTACAAAAAGCTGAAGGCGATTAGTTGGCAATTTAAAGTTAAGTGTGAAAGCCATAGAACCTCTTTGGTAGCATATAAAGAGGCTGTCACTCCTGCAGCAGGATGAGAGAGAAAGGGAAGGATCAGGCCCAAGACTTAGTCATAAGGGTAGTCAGTCTCCAAAGGTAGTTAAAATCCCAACTAAGGCAGGTCTGCAATGCCAAGGTCAGGGCTCTGGTGGGGAAAGAATGAGACTGACATATGAGAAAGGGACTTCTGGGCCTTGAAAACCTTGAATTTCCAGATTCCCTTGACCCCCTGAGCCTGTAGTAGTGGCCCATTCCTCCTTATTAAGAGCTAGCATTCCTCATTTGCTTTAACACAATACAGAGGCCTCTCCATTACAAGCCAATATGTGCCTTCCCCCCTCAGGGTTTGCCTCCCCACCTCCCCACCTTGCTCCTCCAATAACAAGGGTTAAATCACCATGTAATCCAACTGGGGATGTGCTATGCTGCTAAGATAGGAAAGGGACAATACCCTGATGAAACTGCAGCATCTGTCAAAATGTATCAGTGGGAGCTGGGACAGTAGGTATGTGCAAAGATTTTGCTAAACCATGGAGGGGTAGAACACAAGTTTGGATAAAAGATAGTTTATAAATATAGGAATATTCTCCTGTGATACAGGATTTAACACCCTGGCAAGGACACTGTATAACGATACAAACACACTTAGAAGGTTGGATCCTAGAAGCATGGAAAACATGTTGGTTGTTATTAGCTTTGTGTAGAAATGCCTGAACTGCCATGACAGACAGTGGCTTAGAAGGCTCAGAGTGGACCCTGGGAGTGGATATGTTATGTGAGGCCAGAAGATCCACTGGAGGATTATGTTGCACATGAGGCCTCAGGGAACAAACACACTGTTCACCAAGGCCATGAGGAATGTGCTGGTGAGAGGGCACCAACATCACTAAGAAGTTCATGTGCAGGCCACATGCAGGCCAGGGTGGATAGTAGGAGAGGCAATCACAGAGTTAGGCTTATGACTAGCAAAGGGGGTGGTGGGGAAACTGAAGTAATAGAGGCCAGGTGGTTATGCTCAACTGCCAGAAGCTAGGTGGATGCAACAATCATAATAAAGAACTAGGTCAGAGTGGCAGCCAAGGGGGCCTGACCCAGTGGGAGTTGAGGAGGTGGTGCATATCATATGATATCCCTAGGGGCAAAATAGATGGGCAGGCAACAAGGACACTGCTCAATCTGCAAAATCAAAAGCAATCAAGCTTGAATAATCAGGATGCTGAGAGCAGTTGCTCCAATACAAAGTCATGCCCTCTTGCTGAGTTTCTGGATATGAGACAGTTTTCAGACCTGGAACCCATGGACTAAATGGGGGTCCAAGTCTCCAGGTAGAAAGGACCCTGCAATACCAGTGCAAGGTATACATAAACTGCAAGTATATGTAGTAATGATTCCTTCCGTCCTTTCCCAAAGGGACCCATGGCCATTTATTTGGTACACTGGAGAAAGGGAACTCAAACATTTTGAGAACTGTCGGACTGATGGGCATGGGGATACAAAAGGCCCTTTCCTTGAGTTAGGGGAGGGGTACTCTGTAGTGCAATGTATACTCCAGAGGATCTCTGTGGGGTCAGGTTGAAGCTAGTCTCCAGCTAAGACCAAATTCTTGCCTAGCTTTCCCCCCTGGTTCTCTCTTGCCTGCCTTACTCCCTTCTCCTGAGAGCACCTCTCCAATGAATCACGTGCACAAGAATCCTTGTCTCAGGCCCTGCTTCTAGCAAACCCAACTTAAGACAAACTGTGTCCATTCATACAGGAAAGATTCATAGTAATCCACAGGATGGTTGTGCCCTGATACATTTAACCATTTTCCAAGTGATGGATTTATCTAGTCTTTTTCTATTACAAACAATGCTTCACTGAACATTCTTGCGTTTGACTCTATATGTCCCTTATGTTCTCAAACCTCTTTATGTAACTTGTCTTCAGAAATGCTCATCTAGGATTTCAGGTAGTCCCAAGAGAGCTATGAACATTAGTTTTGTGGACTATGGCTATATTCCAGGAAACTAATTACCTAAGGTAAATCGTAAAAGAGTCCATGAATTATGGAGCTACACAAAGGTATTCACAAAGCATCACAGATTAAGGAAATGAAAAGGAAGGATGGCTGGAGAAATAAGTTGAGTTAGTGAGAATAGTCCAGATAAGCTTTGAGGAAGTGGTTAGATTTAAGTAACATTTAGGGGTACTCTTACTAAAGGAAAATTAGAATATTGAGGTTAGGTAATATTAAGTGGCAAAAACATGGTTGAATGTTCTGGTTAATTAGGAGACTGAAGAGATGAGGCAAGGGACTAAAGTGAGGATCTTAAAGTGCAGTATTGGAAATTACAACCAAAATGGCTAAACTGAACAGGTGTACCTAGGAATGAACTATTAATGAATACAAATGCCTAAGAATCGTTTTTCTTGAACTTATTTCCTGTAGTGCTTTTCTGAAAGAACACCATGCTCTTTTCTAAGCTTATTTTTTCTTTGTTTTGATCATCATTCCTCCCTTACTTCCTGCCGTCATTGCCAAGATCCAGGAGGCAAAGATAGGCAAGAGAGCATGTCATGGATCATAGGACAAGCTGTGTGACTCCAAACAAAGGTTGGAGTACAGAAACCCTGCCTTGGCTATGCTCTTACACAAATGGGTCACCTGGCCTATCTTTTAAAAACTGGATCCATTAATATGACAATGTCCATTTTGTGATTGTTCCACGTCATGGTGTTCCTATGACATGCTGATTTTACTCCCATAATATCACTGTTTTCATTCTGATTTTCATTATAGTTAAATTATTTACTATTCTGAGGTCACAAAGTGGTGGCATATGGGACACCTTTGGCTCATAGATGTGCTGTATTAAGCTAACGTGTTCACATTTAAAAAGATAGTTGCCAATATTTCAAAAATAGGAGGGTTCATACAAAAACATGGATTCCTTACTTCTGCAAAAACGGAATCTGGCACATAGAGCCCCCATTTCCTCATAACAACAACTGACTGGAACTGAGCAGTGGCTGCCCTTATTATCAACTTGACATTGAATCTGAAAGGCTGTTACTATTTTTTATAGAACAGAACTGGCATTGTTTTTCTTCTAGTGACATTAAGGAAGTGAAATCTTTTTCTGTATCCAGTTTCTATAAAAATTGGGAAAACAATAGCTAGACTGAGAGGGGAGAGGACTGTTGTTTCAAGAAATAAAGGACAGAAGTGGGCTGAAGACTAGGTTAGGCTAGGAATGGAGAACTTGGACACAACTGCTGAGATGGCAGAGGGAGAAAGTGGAGAAGGTAGTTGAGTCACTTCTCTTACCAGGCTTCTCATCGGGAAACCACTCCTAGGGCATATTTTACTGTTTCTCTGCCTTCAACTGAAATTTTCATTGAGTGCCTGCATGCTACCAGGCACTGGGGATATGGTAATGAATAAAGGACACATAGCCCCTGCTCTACTGGAGCTCACCATTGACTTGGGGAGCCAGACGTTAATAAATATTATGAGGGAAAATAAGAGGGTGCTAAGAAAACAAACACTAAAGAAACTTTTCCTCAAGGTCCATCCATGTTGTTACAAATGTCCTTCTTTTTTATGGATGAATAATACTCCATTGTGTGTGTGTGTATGTGTGTATGCACACACTGTTGTATGTATGTATGTATATGTGTGTGTGTGTGAGTGTATATATATATATATATATATATACACTCGATTGTATGTATGTATGTATATGTATATATATATACACACATGTGTGCATGTGTGTTTTTGTGTATATATAGCACATCTTCTTTATCCTTTAGGACATTATGCTAAGTGAGAGAATTCAGACAGAGATAGACAAATACTGTAGACAAATACTGTATGATCTCACTTATATGTGGAATCTAAAAAAGTCAAACTCTTTTTTTTTTTTGGCCACGCTGTGAGGCATGTGGGATCTTAGTTCCCTGACCAGGGATCAAACCCAGGCCCCCTGCATTGGGAGCTCAGAGTCTTAACCACTAGACCACCAGGGAAGCCCCTCTCTTTTTTTTTTTTTTTGATTCACTTAATCAATTGTATGGCTGACCACAAGGGTGTGGATGTTCTTTTTTAATTGAAGTATAGTGTTGTACAATATATCCTTGTAGCTTATTTTATACCTAATTGTTTGCACCTCTTACTCCCCCACCCGTATATTGCCCCTCTCCTCTTCCTCTCCCCACTGGTAACCAGTAGTTTGTTCTCTATATTTGTGAGTCTGCTTCTTTTTTGTTATATTTACTAGTTTGTTGTATTTTTTAGAGTCCACATACAAGTGATAACATATGGTATTTGTCTTTCTCTGTCTGACTTACTTCACTTAGTATGATAATCTCTAGGTGCATCCATGTTGTTGTAAATGGCAAAATTACATTCTTTTTAATGTCTGAGTAGTATTCTATTGTATGTATATACCACATCTTCTTTTGTTTTTTTTTTTGTTTTTGTTTTTGTTTTTTTTTTTTGGCGGTACGGGGCCTCTCACTGTTGTGGCCTCTCCCGTTGCAGAGCACAGACTCCGGATGCACAGGCTCAGTGGCCATGGCTCACGGGCCCAGCCACTCCGCGGCATGTGGGATCTTCCCAGACCAGGGCACGAACCCGTGTCCCCTGCATCGGCAGGAGGCAGACTCAACCACTGCGCCACCAGGGAAGCCCTATACCACATCTTCTTTATCTGTTCCTCTGTTAATGGAAATTTAGGTTGTTTCCATACCTTGGCAATTGTAAATAATGCTGCTATGAACACTGGGGTGCACATATTGTTTCGAATTAGTGTTTGTGTTTTTAAAAAAGCCAAACTCTTAAAAACAGAGAGTAAAATGGTGGTTATCAGGGGCTGGGGTCGGGGTGGTAGGACAGGAAAGCTGTTGTTTAAGGATACAAACTTGCAACTAGTAGTAAATAAGTCCTGGAGATCTAATGCATAGTACAGTGAATATAGACAGCAAGACTGTATTATAATCATTAAACTTGCTAAGAGACTCTAACTTAATTATTCCAACCACTAAAAAGAAAGGATAATTATGTGACATGATAGAGGTACTAGTTTTTGCTACAGTGGCAATCATACTACAATATATAAATGTACTAAATTAACATGTTGTACACCTTAAATTTACACAATGTTGTATGTCAAATATATTTCAATTAAAAAAAAGGAAAATTTTCCTAATCTAGGGGAAAGTTTCCCTGTGTAACTGACACTTAAATTGGGGCCTGAAGTAAATAGGAGTTAGGCAAATAGGAGGGGATAGAGCTTAATAGACAGAGGGAACAGCATGTGCAAATACCACAAAACAGGCAGGAGTTTGGCACCACTGAAGACCTGACAGAAGGTCTTGTTGTTTCAGAGAGGAGAGTGGCTGGCAATGAGTCTGGAAGCATCCACGAGGCCACTGCACAGCCTTGGATGCTGTGGGAAGGAGTCTGGATCTTGTCTTCAGAGCACCAAGAGTCACCAACAGGTTTTAAGCAAAATGCGCCATGATACAAATTTTGTTTTAACACTAGGTTCAGCCACCAAGCAGTGAGTCCTTGTCCACAGAAAGCTTATCATTCTCACTGTTTTCTATGGTTAAAGCAGCTAAAGGTTTTTCCCACAGAGGATTTAAAATTTTTTTTCATCAGAAATAATAATTTCATCACAAACCTCTGACAACTGTGGACAATATGTCTTTCAGGAGTTCTAAAATAAGTCTAGGAAAAAACTCCACTCTTCTCTGGCTCACTGGCCATATTGAAACCAATGGGAGTAAGGAGAGGTGTATTTTTCAATCATACCAATTAATTTTAAAATTTAGAGGAGTACAAACAAAATCATTTTATTAATTAAGTCCTGCTCATTTGCCCTTGGATATGTTTTTCCTACATGTCTCTGCCATTCTAGTCTCACAGCTACTGGCCTTGTTCAGGCCCTTACTACCTACATGTGAATCATGGTCCCCTCACTATGCTCCCTACCCATCTTCCAACCATTACGTGCTTGAGCTGGGACCCATCAGTCATTTTTCCCCTGCTGGCAGGCCTGCCAATCCCATCACCATGTCACCCTGAGCTCAGAAAACCCTAACAGCTCTCCCACTGTCTACAGCAGGGTTTCTAAAGTGTGGCTCATGACTCTGCTCAAATATATGTATTTACTTTCATTTGAATAAAACATCTCTGGAAGGAAATGTGAGGAACTGATAACATTGATTGCCTTCAGGGAAGAGAATGAGTTGCTGGGGGCATGGTGGGAAGGAGACTTCTCTTTGTATAATCCTTTATAGTTTTTGAATTTTGAAACCTGTGATTTTTAGTATGTTTTTGAATTAAGAAGTATGGTTCAGGAGTGTATTAGTTTGCTAGGGCTGCTATAACAAAATACCACAGATTGAATGGCTTAAACAATAGAAATTTGTTTTCTCGTAGTTGTAGAGGCTAGAAGTCCAAGATCAAGGTATCAGCAGGTTTGGTTTCTGCTGAGGCCTGGCTCCTTGGCTTGAAAATGGCCATCCTCATATGACCTTTCCTCTGTGTGTGCATATTCCTGGTATCTTTTTTGTGTGTCCAGATTTCCTCTTCTTATATGACACTAGTCAGATTGGATTAGGGCCCACTCTAGCAGCCTCATTTTATCTTAATCACTTCTTTAAAGGCCCTACCTCTAAATAACAGTTACATTCTGAGGTACTGGGTGTTAGGGTTTCAGCATATGGTTTTGGGGGGGGCCATTATTCAGCCCCTAACAATGAGCCATGTGCACTAGAAACATCTGTAGTGCTTGTTGAGAATGTTGAGAATCTTGTGCTCCATCCCAGATCCACTGATTCAGAATCTACTTATCATGAGTCTGAGGTCACGCGGGTTGTTTGACTCCAAAAGCCCTCAGTTTGGCAGGACTTCACATTCTCTCCTCACCGAAGTACTTGTGTCTTAGGGGAAGTCATGCTTCCTCCTTTGTTCTTATCAATCCTTGGACGGAGGAATTCCACTCTCTCATTCCACTTCTATTAACCACTTGGCCCAGGTCTTTGCTCCTGGTATGCATACTACCTCTGCTTTATAACCCTGGATGTATCATCTTGTCCAACTTCCACAAGATCAGAGGCATGTACTACTGCCCGCTCTTGTTTCAGTTGCTTTAAATGGAACTCACATTTTTACATGTGTGGGAACATCAATAATAATAGGAATAGGACTACTATCCAACATTTATTGAATGCTACTATGTTTCAGGAATTATGCTAAAATTTTGTATTATCTCATTTAATCTTTACAATAAAGCTATGGAATTAGTTAAAGTCATCTCCATTTTATGGATGAGAAACAAGATCAGAGAGGTTAAGTTGGTGAAGATGGCATAGCTAGTAAATGGCAGACTCTGGACTCTAACCCAGGCCTGTGTACCTCTAAAAATCCATGTTTTTCTATTACCATGATGGAGATTTTTGCCTCTAGGTTCATGAGAAATATTGGTCTGTAATTTTCTTTTTTCATACTGTTTTAGTCTGGTTTTGGTACCAAGGTAATGCTGGCCTCATAAAATGCACTGGCAATTGTTTGTTCCTCTACTATTTTTCTGATAGAGATTGTGTAGAATTGATGTTATTCATTCTTTAAATGTTTAGCAGTGCAACCATCTGGGCCTAGAGATTTCTTTTTTGGAAGGTTTTAAAAATATGACTTCAATGTCTTTAATAGTTATAGAAATATTCAGGTTATTTCATCTTGGATGAATTTCCATAGTTTGTGTTTTTTGTGGAATTTGCCTGTTATATCTAAGTTGTCAAATTTATGTGCATAGAGCTGTTTGTAGTACTCCCTTATTTTCCTTTTAATGTGTGAGGCATTTCTACTGATAGTCACTCTGATTTCTGGTATTGATAATTTGCCTTATCTTCCTTCCTTTATCAGTCTTTGTCAGGTTATTACTTCTATTAATATTTTAAATTAATTAGCTTTGATTTTCATTTATCTTCTCTATTATTTTCTGTTTTTAATTTCATTAGTTTTTCCTCTTGTCTTTATTATTTCCTTCCTTCTGTTTGCTTTGGATTTATTTCATTCTTCTTTTTCTAGTTTCTTCTTCCTTCTGTTTGCTTTGGATTTATTTCATTCTTTTTTTTCCTAGTTTCTTTTTCTAGTTTCATTTTCTTTTTTCTAGTTTCTTTGGAGCTCATATTATTGATTTGAGACTTTTCCTCTTTTCTAATATAAGCACTCAATGCTATAAATTTCCCTCTAAGGATTGCTTTAGCAGAATTTTGATGTTTTACTTTCATTTTCATTGTTTTATTATTTAGTAACCCTAGTTAAATTTTCCATCTGTTTTCTCTCAATATACAGTTTTGAAAAAAATCTATTGCTATTTCTTCAAATTTACTCCTCTTCTGCAATGTCTTATTTGCTTTTAATCTGTCAAGTGTACTTTTCATTTCAGATGCTGTAATTTTTCATCTCTAGAAGCTCCTTTTGAATCTTTTTTATATCTTCTATTCCTCTTCTTATTGTGCTCGTGTTTTTCTCTACCTTCTTAAACATATGCAGCATATTTATAACACTGTTTTAATGTCCTTGTCTGCTATTTCCATCATCTTGGTCATATCTTGACCTCTTTCTATTGACTTTTTTCCTCATTAGGGGTCATATTTTCTTGCTTCTTTGTATGCCTAGTAACTTTATATTGAATGCCAGACATTGTTAGACTTTAGCTGTTTGTTGCTGGATTTTGTTGCATTCCTTTAAATAGTGTTGGATTTATTTTTCTGACATACAGTTAAGCTACTCAGAATTAGTTTGATCCTTTCAAGTCTTGCTTTTAAACTTTGTCAGGACAGGTTCAGAACATCCTTTAGACTAGGGTTAATTTTGTCCCCCTACTAAGGTACCATCCTTCTGAGGATTCCACTGGATGATCTGTGTATTAGGAGATCTTTCTATTCTGGCTTGTTAGGACATGGAGTGTTACCAGCCTTATGTGAGCTCCAGGAATTATTCTAATTACTCTTTTCTGTGGGTTTCTTTCCCTGGCCCTGGGTATTTTTCTCTCACCTCTGTGCAGATCAATACTCAGCCGAAGACTTAAGGGGATCCTTCTGCATATCTCTAGAGCTCTTTCTCTGTGTAGCTCCTTCTTTTCTGAGAGTCTACCCTACAAATTATAGCTGCCTTGGCCCCCCTGAACACCAGTCTCTCTGTCTACTCAACTCAGTGAGACTGCTGGGCTTTGTTTGGGTTCCTTCTCCTTGCACTGCATCCTGGAAACTGCCTCAGTGCAGTCACCTGGTGCAGTTGTAGGGCTCACTTTGTTTCTACATGCTTGGGAGTTGCAGTCTTTCACTGCTTGTTGCCCAATGTCTGAAAAACATTCTTTCATGTATTTATACAATTTCGTAGTTTTTAAGGTGGAAGGGTATTCAGTTCCTGTTAATCCATCTTGGCTGGAAGCAGAATTTAATTAACTCAATTTTAACTTTTGTTTTTCTTACCTTGCTATGCTTAGCTTTTAGGAGAACGAAGCAAAGAATACAAAAACAGGCTGTATCTGAAATTTATTTAAAAAATTAATTTATACAGCATGTCCTAGGCTCAGTCCACACTCAGCTGATCTGAGAACTATATGCCCTAGATGTCCCTAATTTTTCATAATTGATAGCAATGACCCTTAGGCTCTTGGCCAGTAGAAGAATACTGTGTCTCAACCAAAGTCTGCTTACTAAGAAAGGATGAGCTCAATTTTATAAAAAGGTTTTCTAAGGGGTGTGTGCTTGGTTGTGGGGAATAATCCAAAGGGGTTTCTGCTTAACACTTAGTTGCTAGAATATTCTATTGCCCAAAAGAATTGCTCCAAACTTTCCAGTTAGTACAGGCTTTTCCTGTACTTGACATTTATTACCTAGTTTATCATCTCCACATACAGTTGCTTCTTACCCTCTACTGTTCTTCCTCACCATCAGTGCCCCTTCCCTACAGACACCATCTTTTTCCTGGCCCCAACATGTCAGAAGCTGAGCTATGTATCCCCAACTCCTGTTAGGCATTAATCTTAATATATCCCTAGCTGTACTTTATGCTGCCCTCTGCCATGGTCCCTCTACAGGCTGGTTTTCTCACTGAGTTTCTTTTTTTAAATTAATTTTTATTGGAGTATAGTTGCTTTACAACGTTGTGTTAGCTTCTACTACATAGCAAAATGAATCAGCCATACATATACACATATTCCCTCCATTTAGGACACTACAGTGCATTAAGTAGAGTTCCCTGTGCTATACAGTATGCTCCCATCAGTTGTCTATTTTATACATAGTATCAATAGTATATATGTGTCAATCCCAATCTCCCAATTGCTCCCACCCCACCCCTTTTCCCCTTGGTATCCATACATTTGTTTTCTATGTCTTTGTCTCAATTTCTGCTTGGGAGTTAAGGTCATCTATCCCATTTTTCTAGATTCCACATATATGCATTAATATACGATATTTGCTTTTCTCTTTTTGACTTACTTCACTCTGTAGGACACTCTCTAGGTCCATCCACCTCTCTACAAATGACCCAATTTTGTTTCTTTTTAGCTGAGTAATATATTCCATTGTATATATGTGCCACATCTTCTTCATCCATTCATCTGTCGATGGACACTTAGGTTGCTTCCATGTCCTGGCTATTGTAAATAGAGCTGCAATGAACATTGTGGTACATGACTCTTTTTGAATTATGGTTTTCTCAGGGTATATGCCGAGTAGTGAGATTGCTGGGTCATACGGTAGTTCTATTTTTAGTTTTTTAAGGAACCTCCATACTGTTCTCCTTAGTGGCTGTATCAATTAACACTCCCACCAACAGTGCAAGAGTCCCACCCTCTCCAGCATTTATTGTTTGTAGATTTTTTGATGATGGCCATTCTGACTGGTGTGAGGTGATACCTCACTGTAGTTTTGATTTGCATTTCTCTAATAATTAGTGATGTTGAGCATCCTTTCATGTGTTTGTTGGCAATCTGTATATCTTCTTTGGAGAAATGTCTATTTAGATCTTCCACACATTTTTTGATTGGGTAGTTTGTTTTTTGATGTTGAGCTGCATGCTTCAGTTGCTGGCAATGGCCGGGTATGGGCCCGATGCTCCAGCACCGTCCATTTTCAGGGCTAGTTGATTTGGCATGTGAGTTGTTACACACTCCTTAGCGGATTCCGACTTCCATGGCCACTGTCCTGCTTCTCACTGACTTTGGAATATGTTTTACTCATTTGGAATTTCAAGTCTATGCCCATGCTATTGCCACTTTCTGCAGTGTCCTTTGCCACCACAACTTTTGGCCATCCTTCAAAGGTCAAAACAAGTTGCTCACAGCCATCTTTGCCTTCAACTCCATCAAGTGTACCCTTTCAATCTGAATCATTCACTTAGGGACTCAATGCCTTTCCAGGGTTCCTGACAGTACTGCTCATGCAACAGCTTGTCTCCACAATTACAATGTAAACTCCTGGCGAGTAGAAACTTTTTAGAGGTGTTCTTATCTTTCTTTGTACTCCAACTCCAGTATCTAGTATTTTGTTATGCTCATGGTAAAGTAAGTATTTTGTTATGCTCATGGTAAAGTAAGCCCCCAAACAATAATTTTTTTGAATGAGCAAATGAATGGAGAAATAAAAGAGCACTCTGAAATCTTTAAAATGAATAATAACAAAAGCCAACATTTATTGAACACTTACTCTGTGCCAGGTTTTTGCTAAGGACCATACATAGACTATCTTATTGAATTTCTCTCTCTTTTTAGAGGGATCAGCATTTCTTTCTTTTTTATTGAAGTATAATTGACATACAACATAATATTAGTTTCAGGTGTACAACATAATGATTTTATATTTGTATACATTTTGTTTTTATTTATTTTTATTTTTTTATTGAAGTATAGTTGATTTACAATGTTGTGGCAGTCTCTGTTGTACAGCAAAATGACTCAGTTATACACATACAGACATTCTTTTTTTATATTCTTTTCCATTATGGTTTATCACAGGATACTGAATATAGTTCTCTGTGCTATACAGTAGGACCTTGTCGTTTATCCATTCTAAATGTAATGGTTTGCATCTACCAACCCCAAACTCCCAGTCCATCCCTCTTGGATACATTTTGAAATGATCACACAATAGATCTAATTAACATCCATCACCATACAAAGTTACAAAAATTTTGTTCTTGTAATGAGAACTTTTAATATTCTCTTAGCAACTTTCAAATATACAATACAGTATTATTAGTTATAATCACCATACTGTACATTACATCCTCTGACTTATTTATCTTATAACTGGAAGTTTGTACCTTTTAACTCCCTTCACCCACTTTGCCTGCCCGCCCCCACCAATCTGTTCTCTGTATCTATGAGCTTGGTTATTTATCTACTTCTTTATTTCTTTAATTATTTGATTCCTAAAGGGATCAGCATTTATTTCTTTTAAAAATGTTACAGTAGGGCTTCCCTGGTGGCGCAGTGGTTGAGAGTCCGCCTGCCGATGCAGGGGATGCGGGTTCGTGTCCCGGTCCAGGAAGATCCCACATGCCGCGGAGCGGCTGGGCCCGTGAGCCATGGCCGCTGAGCCTGTGCGTCCGGAGCCTGTGCTCCGTACAGGAGAGGCCCGCGTACCGCAAAAAAAAAAAAAAAAGTTACAGTAAAGTCAAGTGGGATAGAATGGTTTTAGCAATTAAATATCTATCTCTATATCTATATCTATCTGTACATCTACAGCTATATCTTTCTATCTATATCTGTACCATCTATTTCTGTATCTATCCAGGGTTTGCCATTGTATGTTAATTGCAACAAGGGGGGAAAGAGATAACAAGAAGTTGTTTTACATTAGATACTTTCTTGCCCCTTCCCCAAAGCCTAACCACATCCCTATCATGTCTAAAAGGAACACAGAGTTCATTTTCACAGTCTGGAGGCATAAACTTAGTGATGGCCAGTGCTCTAACTCAGAGACCCTGGGAATAGCACAAGAGGCTAAAAACTCAACATGGTGTGGCGGGTGTGGATGCTCAGAGTCTAGGCCCTCTACTGGCTCAGGGGCTTAGTGGGCAGGGTAAACAAAACTTAACAGGAATAGAAGTAGGGAGGAGAATCAGAAATTGACCTCTGCAGGTGTAGAGCCAGAGAAGGAGGTGGGGACACGGACAGGAGAATTTTACATCCCTAAACTCACTTGGGAAACTGGGAGAGACCATTTTCAACTGTCCTTGAGCAAGGCAGGCCATATGGATAATGGGAGATGCCTCAGGAAGGAGAAGGGGGTAAACGTGGCTGGGAGGGGTCAGCAGTCTGTTACTTTTTTAGCATGAGGAGAAAGCCAGAGCACCAGGTTTGGCCAGCGACTGTACAACTATAGGACAAATTGTTGCAGCTTAGAAATCAACTGTGTGCCCCCACCCAGCTCCCTGGCTCTTGGTGCTGGTACTGGTCTCCGGCCTGGACAGCTCTCGGCCTAGATCACTGTCTCTTCTTTTGTGTCTCTGCCACTACTGGCAGAGGTCACCTCTGCCTGGGATTCCGGGGATGGGATTGGTGGTGGTGGGCTTTTCTTCCTGGCAGACTGCTTAATACTACCAGCGTGACCTCCTCCTTCTCTTAATCCCCTTGGTGAGTGAGGCAGGAGACACAACATCTTCAACCCCTTTCTGGTTTCTTTTGAAGGATGGGTCTCTATTCGAAAGGCTCCTGTAAGGGAAATTATTTCTTCTTCTCTTCCTCCTCCTTTCCATCTCTCTTCCCTTCTTCTTCCCCTCGTCCTGTTCCTTTCTTCTTCTGAGTCTCTTATGGGCTCTCTCCTGGATTCAAGACTGGGAGATACTGACTCAGTGGCACCTCTGGTGGTCTGGACTGCCTCCTCTGTACTATTCAGAGTGAGGAGACTCCCCTTTGCCTATAGATGTTAATCTTTATTGCTTTTCAGGTGGCCATTCTCTTGTCCTTTGGCCTTGGTAGTGGGGTCGGGGTAGAGTAAGTGTTCACATTGCCCTAGGGCACCTAAGAGCTCTGGGTGCTCATACTGAGGCTTATGCCCCGGAGGGAGTCCAGTGCTAGTGGAGTGGTGGGCCTGCATTCTGGGGGAGTGGCATGCCAGGGGAGGAGCTGCACCAGAATCTCTCATTTAATTCTTACAACAACTCTAGGAGATACATAACTATCGTTATCCTGATCATGAAACAGTCTCAGAGGAGTTAAGTAACTTGTCCAAGGTCCCACAGCTACTGAGTAAGAAGAGGTGTCTTAACTTAAAACTCACGTTTGTCTCCAGAGCCTGTGTTCTTTTTTTTTTTTTTTTTTAGACTCACAGACTTAGAGAACAAACTTATGGTTCCCGGGGGGAAAGGTAGGGGGAAGGAATATTCAGGGAGTTTGGGACCGACATGTACACACTGGTATATATATATATTTTTTTTTTATACAATAATACACAATGTATTTATTTATTTATTTATGGCTGTGTTGGGTCTTCATTTCTGTGCATGGGCTTTCTCTAGTTGTGGCAAGTGGGGGTCACTCTTCATCGCGGTGCGCAGGCCTCTCACTATCGCGGCCTCTGTTGTTGCGGAGCACAGGCTCCAGACGCGCAGGCTCAGTAATTGTGGCTCACGGGCCCAGTTGCTCCATGGCATGTGGGATTTTCCCAGACCAGGGCTCAAACCTGTGTCGTCTGCATTGGCAGGCAGACTCTCAACCACTGCGCCACCAGGGAAGCCCCCAGAGCCTGTGTTCTTGACCAGGATAGGTTAGGTTAATTTGATTTTAAATCAGTAAACTATTTGAACGCTGCTACTGGCAAATAGGACTTTTTTTTTGTTTTGCTGCTGACTGTGGGCGTAAGAAGGTTTATAAGAGGTATTATTGTCCCCTGCGAATCGTGTACCTTTGTGGACAGGGGCTGGACCACCTACTGTTCAGATGTCGTGGCAGATGTAACTAGGGCATCTGAAGGGAATTGGAGTTGTTGTTGGGTAAGTTCAAGTCACTGTGTCATGGTCAACAGAGCCATTGGAAGTGCTAAAGGAGGCACAGTTAGTAGCGAGTGAAGAAGCACACATTGAAGCAGAGTTCCTCTCATTTGCCAAGCTTCTTACCAAAGGATTTCCTGATGTAACTTGTCTGGACTTTGCTTCTTTTCTTGAATGAGTCAGAAGTTTAGAATGCGGGCACCTGGCTGCCAGCAGAGTCCTTCAGGCCCCTATTGGAAGGTATCAGTCAGAGCTCTCCTGTGAGCACAATAATTACTAAGCTGTTATTGGAACAAGCTTTGGAAGAAAACATTTTTTTTTTTTTTTTTGCGATACGCGGGCCTCTCACTGTTGTGGCCTCTCCTGTTGCGGAGCACGGGCTCCGGACGCGCAGGCCCAGCGGCCATGGCTCACGGGCCCAGCCGCTCCGCGGCATGTGGGATCTTCCCAGACCGGGGCACGAACCCGTGTCCCCTGCATCGGCAGGCAGACTCTCAACCACTGCGCCACCAGGGAAGCCCTGGAAGAAAACATTTAAAGGGCTATATCCTGGGAATTTTTACTCCTCCAATGTTATTAAAACCCAGTTGCTGTTTTCCCAGTTAGGCAAATGTTAGAGGAAATGAAATATACACAGAAATTAATTTCTTCTCTCTGACATTTGATTTGCATTAGTTCCAAGTTATACTGTGTTCCTTTTAAAGCTCTGTTTTACAAAATTAAATATATATGTTTTTCTTTTGAGATTGATAATAAACTTTAAAACTCATGTTTCTAGGAGAGAGCTTTCATGTGACCTGCCTTTTTGGATTTACCCAAGTGGTATATTCTTGAATTTGTTTTGGGGGGCAGAAAATAGCTACCATGTAGATCCCTCCATGCAGGGCTAGGCAGAGTTGTGAAGGAGGAGGCAAAAGCTGCCGTTGGTGGCTCCTCCCCTTCTTCAGCCATTTTTCTCCACTCCCTCCATTCCTGCCTCAGCCAGCTTGTGCCCAGATACTGTTCAGTCTGCCCCACCTCCATTGTAGTGTGCCCACCCTCTTCTCCCTCTCTCTTTTAAGAACTTAAATCTCATCCAGATGTCCTCCCTCAAGACCTCTTACTCCATCCCTTGGCTTCATCCTACCATTCTCTGGCTTTTATTCTGGACTGGAACTGATGCCTCCTTACTGTTTCTCCTGGTCTGACCCCTACGTGAGTCTGGTTTTAGCCTCTTTAGACTCTACACTGTGCCAGAGGTAACAATAAGTATTTATTGAATGAATAGGTAAATGAGTGAATTTCAGGAATTGTGATACCCAAACAGCATGTGAGATCTTCTATTTTATTTATTACTTTGAAATCATTTTAGTATGAAAATTTCAAATATACAGAAAAGTGGAGGGAGTAGTATAAAGAACTCTGATGTACTCATCACCCAGTTTCTGTAGTTTTCAACACATAGCCACTCTTCTTTGATTTTCACCCCACCTACCTTTTGCCAGGCCCTTTAACTGAATGCAGTTCAGCCAAACAAGTGCAAGATGGGAACACTTAAAAAGCCACTATAGGTATCTGCTCTTCATCATCTGAATTCATTTAGAACTCCTTCTCGCCCCTTCTGTGACTCTTTGTTCTTAACTTTTCACCATTTCTTCTTTGGTCTCCTATTTTTCACTTCTCCTAAGGGTTCTTTTTTTTTTTTTTTTGCAGTACGCGGGCCTCTCACTGCTGTGGCCTCTCCCGCTGCGGAGCACAGGCTCCGGACGCGCAGGCTCAGCGGCCATGGCTCACGGGCTTAGCCGCTCCGCAGCATGTGGGATCCTCCCAGAACGGGGCACGAACCTGTGTCCCCTGCATCGGCAGGCGGACTCTCAACCACTGCGCCACCAGGGAAGCCCCTCCTAAGGGTTCTTAATGTGGGTGCACAAGTTCCCAGGGAGTCCCTGGATGAAAATCAAGGGGTCATTAAATTTGCATGGGGAAAAAGAATACAGTTTTGTTTTCATTAACCTCTAACTGATTTTTTAAAAAAATCTTTTGGCCGCACCTCGCGGCATGTGGGAGGATCTTAGTTCCCCGACCAGAGATCGGACCTGCACCACCCCCTGTGTTGGAAGCACGGAGGCTTAACCAGTGGGCCACCAGGGAAGTCCCTCTAAGTGATATTTAACGTTTTCTTCTGTCATGAATGTAAGCAATGAACCACAGTAGTATTCACAGTACCTGCAACTTTGAAACCAGTAGGAATCCTTTTATATCATATGACAGAAGTTGTAGAGATTTCCAAATACCTTTTATGCCCATCACTGCTTTTGAAATTATGGTAGTGATTACACCCACCACTAGATCTTATTATTTAATGTGTTAATAAGAAAACGCACATATTACTATATCACGTATAAAATATTCTACAACTGTATAGCGGCATATTTGGTTTCCTTTGTAATCCATTATGTTTTATTTCACACATTTAAAAATATTATTCTGAAAAGAAATCCATAGGTTTCACCAAACTGTCACAGGAGTCTATGGGTCCAAAAAGGTTAAGAACCTCAGGTCTAAACACTTTGACTGACAGCATATTTGAGCTCCCTATTCTAACTTTGTCTTGCTGTCTTCCTCCCCACCCCATCCCTCTCCCCTTGCCACCATACTGTTTATTTATTGTTTTATGCCTAATACAGGAAAGAAGAACCTCTCTTCCAAATCCTGCCCTCAGGGCTAACTGCCCAGGGCCTGCTCCTTTTACTCTCTGCCAGAAAAGGAGCCTGAGCAACCTTGGCTGGCAACCCCAGAAAATGGATTCAGCCAATTATCATTTACTAGCAATAGGAGGGCCTGATGGATGACTTTAATATATTTCAGTTTTCTACTGCTCACGTAGTTCTCATAAATCAGCTAGTTTCACATTATAATCTATTTTAGCCTCTGACTGATGGGTAAATATTTAATCCTTGACTCTTCTGGGATTCTGGCAAGCCACCCCCACCCCCAGCCCCCAGCCCCACCCCAGCCCTTGAAATTGTAACGGAAGAAGCAGGCTGGGTTCTATGCCCCGCCACACTTCATTTTATCAATGCTTCCCCTCACTTTTCTATACCTTCTCTGCCTCCTCTCCCTTTACATTCAAAGACGTTTTCATTCCTTCTGGGCCCAGATCCCTGCTAGGTGGCAATAGAAGAATCTAGTGAGCCTCATGATTTGATCATCCCTGCACTGAGTTGATAAGCATGGGCTGTAGGAGCACTGCTGAGGTTGAAAGGGGCAGCCTTCCCAGTTGTGTAATAAGTCTCCTCTACCAGAGGTTTTGTCTCCCTCTTTGCCTCAGCTCCACTCAGCTGTCCTCATTTTCTCTACCTCTTGCCACTCTTAGCCTTTAGCACACCGATCTGACTTGGACAACTAGCTTGTGGGTTTGGTCACTCTGGGGGTAGGGCTTCCATAGCAGGTACTAACATCCCAGGAACATCTGTTTCATGTAGTATCCACTTTCCAATATCCAATTGTCATGCAATAGACAATTGTTATCTCTTCCATTTTTAAAGTCCCTGTGCCTACAATGAAACGTCCTCTACGTTCTTTTATTGCATCTGAAGGATGCCGCTATTTCTACAGATCATTTGCTGAGGAGAAAAGATTTACATACCCTGATTCTTCTCTTCTCAGGCTAACAGCTCCTGTCAGTTTCCCAGGTAACTTCTCTTTTTAAAAGGGAATGTTCTTAAAAGAATCTAATAATTGTGGTTTATAATGTCAAAATACCTTCAACTTCCTGTTCTATTAAGGCCTTTAAATGCAAAATCAGGCATGAGAATCCTATAAAAAATCTGAGGCAGACAGCTCAGGATTAATTTAGGCCCAGCCTAACTCACTTCCTGGGTTAGCTTCCTGGCATCTCTCCCATTTTTGCTTTCATATCATGATTCTACATTTCTGCTAGGCCCTCAGACTGGGTGATCTATGTTTTGGGCTCTATATCAACTTTCATCGTGGCATCCTCAGGACTCTACATTTGGAATCTTCTCCTTGGTTCTGTGCCATGTAACCCTGGGCAGCAAACATGTTGGCTTCACCCACAGTTGTTGGAGCACCCCACCCCATCCCCGCGTAATACAAGTGTTGAGATCATTCAATTTCCAGGGCCTCCAGAGATCTCTTGTATAGAGTCATGGATCATGCATCCTACCTGCAGCTCAGCAAAGCAGCATCTGATGAGAATGGGGATGGTTGAACCAGCACACTGAACTACCACCATCCTTGTGCAAAAGCAAGGTTGGAATTGCTGGCATGGTCCTCTCAGGCCCCCTGTCAAAGTGCCCTTGAGCTGCTTCTGCTTCTGTTATGGCTTCTCATTTCAAATATAAACAGTGACATGAATAAAGCAATTGCTTTTTTAAAATTGTCGTAAAATATATATGATATAAACATTGCCATTTAAACTGTTTTTTTAAAGATTTTTTTACCTTTTAAAAAAAATATTTATTTATTTATTTATTTTTGGCTGTGTTGGGTCTTCGTTTCTGTGCGAGGGCCTTCTCTAGTTGCGGCAAGCGGGGGCCACTCTTCATTGCGGTGCGCGGGCCTCTCACTATCGCGGCCTCTCTTGTTGCGGAGCACAGGCTCCAGACGTGCAGGTTCAGTAGTTGTGGCTCACGGGCCTAGTTGCTCCGCGGCATGTGGGATCTTCCCAGACCAGGGCTCAAACCTGTGTCCCCTGCATTGGCAGGCAGATTCTCAACCACTGCGCCACCAGGGAAGCCCTAAACTGTTTTAAGTGTACAATTTAGTGGCATTAATTACATTCAAAATGTTGTGCAACCATCACCACTATTTCTAAAAAGTTTTGTCACCCCCCCCAAAAAATTCTGTACCCATTAAACAATAACTCCCCACTCTTTCATCCCTCCCATTCCTGGCCCCTGGTAACCTCTAATCTATTTTCTGTCCCTATGAATTTGCCTATTCAAGATATTTCATATAAGTGGAATTATGTAAAATTTGTTCTTTGTGCCTGGCGTATTTTGCTCAGAATAATATTTTCTAGGTTCATCCACGTTGTAGCGTGTATCAGTATTTAATTCCTTTTTGTGGCTGAATAATATTCCATTGTATGGGTATACCACATTTTATTTATCCATTCATCTGTTGATGGACACTTGGGTTGTTTCCACCTCTTGGCTATTGTGAATAAGGTTGCTATGAACATTGGTATTCAGATATCTGTTTTTTGAGACCCTACTTTCAATTTAGAAGTGGAATTGCTGGATCATATAGTAATTCTATGTTTAACTTTTTGAAGAACTGACACACTGTTTTCCACAGTGACCTCACCATTTTACGTTCCCATAAGCAATGCATGAGGGCTCCAGTTTCTCCAACTTCTCATCAACACTTGTTATTTTCTGATTTTTAAAAGATGATAGCTGTTCTAGTAGGAGTGAAGTGGTATCGTTTTTTGGTTTTGCTTTACATTTCCTTAATGACTAACGATATGGAGCATCTTGTGCTTATTGGCCATTTGTTTATCTTCTTTGGCAAATGTCTTTTCAAATCCTTTGCCCATTTTAAAATTGGGTTGTTTGTCTTTCTGTTGTTGAGTTGTAGGAGTTCTTTATATATTTTGGGTATTAAACCCTTATCAGATATATGATTTGCGAGTAGTTTTCTCCCATTCTGTGGCTTGTCTTTTCACTCTCTTGGTGTCCTTTGATGCACAAAACCTTTCAATTTTAATGAAGTGCATTTAATTAAGTTTTTTCTTTTGTTACCTGTACTTTTGGTGTGATATTTAAGGAAACATGCTTCAAACCATGGTAATGAAAATTTGCCTTTATGTTTTCTTCTATGAATTTAGGGCTTTGATCCATTTTGAGTTAATTTTTGTATATGGTATATATTAAGGTCTACTGCTTTTGACAGTCTTGATTCATAAGTTCTCTTGGCTCCTTCTCCAAATTTGGCTTCATACCATTGTTCCTACCATTTAAGAAAATCTGGGGCTTCCCTGGTGGCGCAGTGGTTGAGAATCTGCCTGCCAATGCAGGGGACACAGTGTTTTTAAAAAAAACATTATTTATTTATTGTTTTTAAAAAAAACATTATTTATGTGTTTTTAAAAAAAACATTATTTATTTATTTGGCCATGTGGCATGTGAGATCTTAGTTCCCTGACCAGGGATAGACCCATGCCCCCTGCAGTGGAAGCTCAGAGTCTTTTCTTTTTTTTAGAATTTTATTTTGTTTTATTATTTATTTATTTATTGGCTGCGTTGGGTCTTCGTTTCTGTGCGTGGGTTTTCTCTAGTTGCGACGAGCGGGGGCTGCTCTTTGTTGCAGTGCGTGGGCTTCTCATTGCTGTGGCTTCTCTTGTTGTGGAGCATGGCTCTAGGCACCTGAGCTTCAGTAGTTGTGGCTCGGGGGCTGTAGAGTGCAGGCTCAGTAGTTGGGGCCACATGTGCTCCGCGGCATGTGGGATCTTCCCAGACCAGGGATCGAACCTGTGTCCCCTTCATCAGCAGGCGGATTCTTAACCACTGGACCTCCAGGGAAGTCCCTCTGCTGCATGTTAATCCTTGATAGTATAAAGTATATACCCTACAGTATAGGATAAAGGATAGTATAAAGTATACATCTTAACCCTTTAAAGAGTGAAGACTGTACTGAGAAGATAAGGCAGCATGACAGGCCAGTGTGCGGGATCACTTTGGTTAGGAAGCACTTTCAGAGCTGCACTTTCTGTTCATACCACCATGCTGCTAGTGGTTGATGGTGAAAACACAGGAGGCTGAAGCCATCTCGAAAGAGTAATGAATTTGCATCTAATGTAAGAGAAAGTGACTCTGGAATGAAAGCCTTGCCATGTCCCCCACTCATGCTGTGGGTGACAGTATCTCCCTCTCAGTTCGTCTGCTGCCTAATGCTGTGATACCTGCTAGGGAAGGTTGAGAACTGCTTCTTCCTTCTCTTCTCATGCAATTCAATGAAATTTCACTGAGCATCTACTCTGGACCAGGCTCTGCACTGGACTGAGGATTGACGGATGAAAAAGACTTGGTTCTTATTCTTGGGAGCATTCTCATCACAGTCGTGTTTCATTGCTGCCTTGCCATATTACTTTATGGAAACTTGAGTGCTTTGGTCTATATTGGTAACTGAGGACATTTGAAGGGGCCTACATGGCAAAGAAACTCAAGATTTCACACTCGGGTTTCCACAGAGGAAATAGGCTTTGAGGATGCATGTGAGAAAGGTACAGATTTGAATGAAGGAGATAGGGCATGCTCCTCTAAGAAAATCTTCCATCTGCCAACCACTGTATGGTTGGATCTTGATAGATTGTTGGGCTTTGATAATATATTCCATTAACAACAAAAACAACAATAATAATGGTAAAAATAGTCAACAGTGAGCACTTACTGTTGTCAGGCATTGTACTAAGCATTTTACATATATGAACTCATTAAATCTTTGCCTCAATTACATGAAGTAGGTGCTGTTATTATCCCCGTTTTACAGATGAAGAAACAGAGGCACAGACTGATATGCTGGTTTTGCTGTGTATAGGTTTTAAAAAAAATGAATGAATTAATTTTTAACATCTTTATTGGAGTATAATTGCTTTGCAATGCTGTGTTAGTTTCTGCTGTATAACAAAGTGAATCAGCTATATGTATACATACATCCTCTTATCCCCTCCCTCTTGCGTCTCCCTCCCACCCCCCCATCCCACCCCTCTAGGTGGTCACAAAGCACCGAGCAGATCTCCTTGTTCTATGTAGCTGCTTCCCACTAGCTATCTATTTTACATTCGGTAGTGTACATATGTCAATGCTGCTCTCTCACTTCGTCCCAGCTTACCCTTCCCCCTCCCCATATCCTCAAGTCCATTCTCTATGTCTGCGTCTTTATTCCTGTCCTGCCCCTAGGTTCATCAGAACCTTTTTTGTTTTTAGACTCCATATATATGTGTTAACATATGGTATTTGTTTTTCTCTTTCTGACTTACTTCACTCTGTATGACAGTCTCTATGTCCATCCACCTCGCTACAAATAACTCAATTTCGTTTCTTTTTACGGTGAGTAATATTCCATTGTATATATGTACCACATCTTCTTCATCCATTCATCTGTCGAAGGACATTTAGGTTGCTTCCATGTCCTGGCTATTGTAAATACTGCTGCAGCGAACATTGTGGTACATGACTCTTTTTTTTTTTTTTTTTTTTTTGCAGTACGCGGGCCTCTCACTGTTGTGGCCTCTCCTGTTGCGGAGCACAGGCTCCAGATGCACAGGCTCAGTGGCCATGGCTCATGGGCCTAGCCGCTCCGTGGAATGTGGAATCTTCCCGGACTGGGACATGAACCCATGTCCCCTGCATCGGCAGGCGGACTCTCAACAACTGCACCACCAGGGAAGCCCCATGACTCTTTTTGAATTATGGTTTTCTCAGGGTATATGTCCAGTAGTGGGATTGCTGGGTCATATGGTAGTTCTATTTTTAGTTTTTTAAGGAACCTCCATACTGTTCTCCATAGTGGCTGTATCAATTAACCCTCCCGCCAACAGTGCAGGAGGGTTCCCTTTTCTCCACACCCTCTCCAGCATTTATTGTTTGTAGATTTTTTGATGATGGCCTTTCTGACTGGTGTGAGGGGATACCTCATTGTAGTTTTGATTTGCATTTCTCTAATGATTAGTGATGTTGAGCATCCTTTCATGTATTTGTTGGCAATCTGTATATCTTCTTTGGAGAAATGTATATTTAGGTCTTCTGCCCATTTTTGGGTTGGGCTGTTTGTTTTTTTGATATTGAGCTGCATGAGCTGCTTGTAAATTTTGGAGATTAATCCTTTGTCAGTTGCGTCATTTACAAATATTTTCTCCCATTCTGAGGGTTTATTCATCTTGTTTATGGTTTCCTTTGCTGTGCCAAAGCTTTGAAGTTTCATTAGGTCCCATTTGTTTATTTTTGTTTTTCTTTCCATTTCTCTAGGAGGTGGGTCAGAAAGGATCTTACTGTGATTTATGTCATAGAGTGTTCTGCCTATGTTTTCCTCTAAGAGTTTTATAGTGTTTGACCTTACATTTAGGTCTTTAATCCATTTTGAGTTTATTTTTGTGTATTGTGTTAAGGAAGTATTCTGCTTTAATTCTTTTACATGTAGCTGTCTGGTTTTCCCAGCACCACTTATTGAAGAGGCTGTCTTTTCTCCATTGTATATTCTTGCCTCCTTTATCAAAGATCAGGTGACCATATGTGCATAGGCTTAACTCTGGGCTTTCTATCCTGTTCCATTGACCTATATTTTTGTTTTTGTGCCAGTACCATACTATCTTGATTACTGTAGCTTTGTAGTATAGTCTGACGTCAGGGAGCCTGATTCCTCCAGCTCCGTTTTTCTTTTTCAAGATTGCTTTGGCTATTCGGGGTCTTTTGTGTTTCCATACAAATGGTGAAATTCTTTGTTCTAGTTCTGTGAAAAATGCCATTGGTAGTTTGATAGGGGTTTCATTGAATCTGTAGATTGCTTTGGGTAGTAGAGTCATTTTCACAATGTTGATTCTTCCAATCCAAGAACATGGTATATCTCTCCCTCTGTTTGTATCATCTTTAATTCTTTCATCAGTGTCTTATAGTTTTCTGCATACAGGTCTTTTGTCTCCTTAGGTAGGTTTATTCCTAGGTATTTTTTTCTTTTTGTTGCAGTGGTAATTGGGAGTGTTTTCTTAATTTCACTTTCAGATTTTTCATCCTTAGTGTATAGGAATGCAAGAGATTTCTGTGCATTAATTTTGTATCCTGCTACTTGACCAAATTCATCAATTAGCTCTAGTAGTTTTCTGGTAGCATCTTTAGGATTCTCTATGTATAGTATCATGTCATCTGCAAACAGTGACAGCTTTACTTCTTCTTTTCCAGTTTGTATTCCTTTTATTTCTTTTTCTTCTCTGATTGCTGTGGCTAAAACTTCCAAAACTATGTTGAATAATAGTGGTGAGAGTGGACTTCCTTGTCTTGTTCCTGATTTTAGAGGAAATGGTTTCAATTTTTCACCATTGAAATGATGTTGGCTCTGGGTTTGTCATATATGGCCTTTATTATGTTGAGATAAGTTCCCTCTATGCCCACTTGCTGGAGAGTTTTTATCATAAATAGGTGTTGAATTTTGTCGAAAGCTTTTTCTTCATCTATTGAGATTATCATATGGTTTTTATCTTTCAATTTGTTAATATGGTGGATCACATTGATTGATTTGCGTATATTGAAGAATCCTTGCATTCCTGGGATAAACCCCACTTGATCATGGTGTCTGATCCTTTTATGTGCTGTTGGATTCTGTTTTCTAGCATTTTGTTGAGGATTTTTGCATCTATGTTCATCAGCACTATTGGTCTGTAGTTTTCTTTTCTTGGTGACATCTTTGTCTGGTTTTGGCATCAGGGCGGTGGTGGCCTCGTAGAATGAGTTTGGGAGTGTTCCTCCCTTTGCTATATTTTGGAAGAGGTGTTAGCTTTTCTCTAAATGTTTGATAGAATTCACCTGTGAAGCCATCTGGTCCTGGGCTTTTGTTTGTTGGAAGATTTTTAATCACAGTTTCAATTTCAGTGCTTGTGATTGGTCTGTTTATATATTCTATTTCTTCCTGGTTTAGTCTCAGTAGGTTGTGCTTTTCCAGGAATTTGTCCATTTCTTCCAGGTTGTCCATTTTATTGGCGTATAGTTTCTTGTAGTAATCTCTCATGATATTTCATATTTCTGCAGTGTCAGTTGTTACTTCTCCCTTTTCATTTCTAACTCTAATGATTTGAGTACTCTACCTTTCTTTCTTGATGAGTCTGGCTAATGGTTTATCAATTGTGTTTCTCTTCTCAAAGAACCAGCTTTTAGTATTATTGATCTTTGCTATCATTTCCTTTATTTCTTCTTCATTTATTTCTGATCTGATCTTGATGATTTCTTTCCTTCTGCTAACTTTGGGGTTTTTCTCTTCTTCTTTCTCTAATTGTTTTAGGTGTAAGGTTAGGTTTTTTATTTCAACTGTTTCTTTTTTCTTGAGGTAGGATTGTATTGCCATAAACTTCCCTCTTAGAACTGCCTTTGCTGCATCCCACAGGTTTTGGGTTGTCTTGTTTTCATTGTCATTTGTTTCTAGGTATTATTTGATTTCCTTTTTGAATTCTTCAGTAATCTCTTGTTTATTTAGTAGTGTACTGTTTAGCCTCCATGTGTTTGTATTTTTTACAGATTTTTTCCTATAATTGAAATCTAGTCTCATAGCATTGTGGTTGGAAAAGATACTTGATATGATTTCAATTTTCTTAAATTTACCAAGGCTTGATTTGTGACCCAAGATATGATCTATCCTGGAGAATGTTCCATGAGCACTTGAGAAGAAAGTGTAATCTGCTGTTTTTGGATGGAATATCCTATAAATATCAATTAAGTCCATCTTGTTTAATGTGTCACTTAAAGCTTGTGTTTCCTTATTTATTTTCATTTTGGATGGTTTGTCCATTGGTGAAAGTGGGGTGTTAAAGTTCCGTACTATTATTGTGTTACTGTCAATTTCCCCTTTTATGGCTGTTAGCATTTGCCTTATGTATTGAGGTGCTCCTGTGTTGGGTGCATAAATATTTACAATGTTATATCTTCTTCTCAGATTTATCCCTTGATCATTATGTAGTGTCCTTCTCTGTCTCTTGTAATACTCTTTATTTTAAAGTCTATTTTGTCTGATATGAGAATTGCTACTCCAGCTTTCTTTTGATTTCCATTTGCATGGAATATCTTTTTGCATCCCCTCACTTTCTTTCTGTATGTGTCCCT
Source organism: Lipotes vexillifer (assembly GCF_000442215.2). Lineage (NCBI taxonomy): Eukaryota > Metazoa > Chordata > Mammalia > Artiodactyla > Lipotidae > Lipotes > Lipotes vexillifer. The sequence goes on along the minus strand of NW_006791462.1, from coordinate 700,706 downwards.
AGGTCTGAAGTCGGTCTCTTATAGATAGCATATATATGGGTCTTGTTTTTGTATCCTTTCAGCCAGTCTGTGTCTTTTGGTGGGAGCATTTAATCCATTTACATTTAAGGTAATTATCAATATGTATGTTCCTATTACCATTTTCTTAATTGTTTTGGGTTGTTTTTGTAGGTCTTTTCCTTCACTTGTGTTTCCTGCCTAGAGAAGTTCCTTTAGCATTTGTTGTAAAGCTGGTTTGGTGGTACTGACTTCTCTTAACTTTTGCTTGTCTGTAAAGGTTTTAATTTCTCCGTCAAACCTGAATGAGATCCTTGCTGGGTAGAGTAATCTTGGTTGTAGGTTTTTCCCTTTCATCACTTTAAATATGTGCTGCCACTCCCTTCTGGCTTGCAGAGTTTCTGCTGAAAGATCACCTGTTAACCCTATGGGGATTCCCTTGTGTGTTATTTGGTTTTTTTCCCTTGCTGCTTTTAATATTTTTTCTTTGTATTTAATTATTGATAGTTTGATTAATATGTGTCTTGGCATGTTTCTCCTTGGATTTATCCTGTATGGGACTCTCTGAGCTTCCTGGACTTGATTGACTATTTCCTTTCCCATGTTAGGGAAGTTTTCAACTATAATCTCTTCAAATATTTTCTCAGACCCTTTCTTTTTCTCTTCTTCTGCTGGGACTCCTATAATTCGAATGTTGGTGCGTTTAATGTTGTCCCAGAGGTCTCTAAGATTGTCCTCAATTCTTTTCATTCTTTTTTCTTTATTCTGCTGTGGTAGTTATTTCCACTATTTTATCTTCCAGGTCACTTATCTGTTCTTCTGCCTCAGTTATTCTGCTATTCATTCATTCTAGAGAATTTTTAATTTCATTTATTGTGTTGTTCATCATTGTTTGTTTGCTCTTTAGTTCTTATAGGTCCTTGTTAAACATTTCTTGTATTTTTGTTTTGTTTTGGATCATCTTTACTATCATTACTCTGAATTCTTTTTCAGGTAGATTGCCTATTTCCTTTTCATATGTTTGGTCTGGTGGGTTTTTACATTGCTCCTTCATTTACTGCATATTTCTCTGCCTTCTCGTTTTGTTTAACTTACTGTGTTTGAGGTTCTTTTCGCAGGCTGCGGGTTCGTAGTTCCCATTGTTTTTGGTGTCTGCCCCCAGTGGGTGAGTTTGGTTCAGTGGCTTGTGTAGGCTTCCTGGTGGAGGGGACTGGTGCCTGTGTTCTGGTGGGTGAGGCTGGATCTTGTCTTTCTGGTGTGCAGGGCTGCTTCCGGTGATGCATTTTGGGGTGTCTGTGAACTTATTATGATTTGGGGCAGCCTCTCTGCTAATGGGTGTGGTTGTGTTCCTGTCTTGCTAGTTGTTTAGCATGGGGCATCCAGCCCTGGGACTTGCTGGCCATTGAGTGGAGCTGGGTCTTAGTGTTGAGACAGAGATCTTTGGGAGAGCTCTTGCTGATTGATATCATGTGGAGCTGGGAGGTCTCCTCTGCTGGTCCAATGTCCTGAGCTCGGCTCTCTCACCTCGGAGGCTCAGGCCTGACACGAGGCCAGAGCACCAAGACCCTGTCAGCCACATGGCTCAGAAGAAAAGGGAGAAAAATAAGAAATAAAATAAAATAAAAATAATAATAATAATAATAAAATTATTTAAATAAAGTAATAAGAAAAAAAGAAGAGAGCAACCAAACCAATCAAGAAATCCACCAGTGACAGACAACAAGTGCTAAAAACTATACTAAGGTAAACATAAAAATCAGAAAGAAGTCACTCTCAGACGGCAAACCCCACGTCTACAGTTGTAGACTGCCTCAATTTTGGGTTGATTCATTGTCTATTCAGGTATTCCACAGGTGCAGGGTACCTCAAGTTGATTGTGGAGATTTAATCCGCTGCTCCTGAGGCTGCTGGGAGAAATTTCCCTTTCTCTTCTTTGTTCACCCAGCTCCTGGGGTTCAGCTTTGGTTTTGGCCCCACCTCTGCATGTAGGTTGCCCTCAGGCTTCTGTTCCCACCCAGACAGGATGGCGTTAAAGCAGCGGCTGATTAGGGGGCTCTGGCTCACTCGGGCCAGGGGGAGGGAGGGGTATGGTAGTTATAATTGGAATGCCGGGCGAGCTTGTGGTGGCAGAGGCCAGCGTGACGGTCCAACAGCATGAGGTGCGCTGTGTGTGCTCCTGGGGAAGTTGTCCCTGGATCACGGCATTCTGGCAGTGGTGGGCTGCACAGGCTTCCAGGGGTGTGTGGAGAGTGACCTGTGCTTGCACACAGGCTTCTTGGTGGCTGCAGCAGCAGTGTTAGCGTTTCATGCCTGTCTCTAGTGTCCGAGCTGATAGCTATGGCTGGCACCTGTCTCTGGAGCTCGTTTAGGTGGTGCTCTGAATCCCCTCTCCTCATGCACCCTGAAACAATGGTCTCTTTCCTCTTAGGCTGGTCCAGACTGTTTCCTGGACTCCCTCCCAGCTAGCTGTGGCGCACTAGCCCCCTTCAGGTTGTGCTCACGCAGCCAACCCCAGTCCTATCCCTGGGATCTGACCTCTGAAGCCCGAGCCTCAGCTCCCAGCCCCCAGCCACCCTGGCGGGTGAGCAGACAAGCGTCTCAGGCTGGTCAGTGCTGTTCAGCACTGATCCTCTTTGCGGGAATCTCTCCACTTTGCCTTCTGCACCCCTGTTGCTGCGCTATCCTCTGTGGCTCCGAAGCTTCCCCACCATCCATGCACCATCTCCGCCAGTGAAGGGGCTTCCTAGTGTGTGGAAACCTTTCCTCCTTCACAGCTCCCTCCCAGAGGTGCAGGTCCCGTCCCTATTCTTTTGTCTCTGTTTTTTCTTTTTTCTTTTTCTCTACCCAGGTACGTGGAGAGTTTCTTGCCTTTTGGGAAGTCTGAGGTCTTCTGCCAGTGTTCAGTAGGTGTTCTGTAGGAGTTGTTCCACATGTAGATGTATTTGTGGGGAGGAAGGTGATCTCCACATCTTACTCCTCTGCCATCTTGAAGGTGCCCCCCGCACCCCCGTGTATAGGTTTATATAGATAGTGCAGCAGCCTTGGGGATAGCTGTTTCCTTTCAAGGGGGTGGCAGTACAGTCAAGCTCCACTGGAATTGGGGCTGTATTTATCGCCTAAGAATCTCTGGCTACCATGTTGATACTGTTGGCATGGATGATGTCCTGAAGGCTGCTGGAACCCTCTTGGGAAGCCATGTTCTTCTGCCATCACCAGGGACTGCTTCTGCTAAAAGGGGCTATGAAAAGTCAGAAACATGTTGGTTAATTTAAAAATGTGACCAGAAAGGTGATGTTAATGTCAAATCTTGGGAGAACAATCTGAACTCCACAACTTGTTGTAACTGACTTAACATCAACTGAGAGATCCATGACATGAGGATTTTTTTTTATACATCTTTATTGGAGTATAATTGCTTTACAGTGTTGTGTTAGTTTCTGCTGTACAACAACGTGAATCAGCTATATGTATACATATATCTCCATATTCCCTCCCTCTTGAGCCTCCCTCCCACCCTCCCTATCCCACCCCTCTAGGTGGTCACAAAGCACCGAGCTGATCTCCCTGTGCTTTGCAGCAGCTTCCCACTAGCTATCTATTTCACATTTGCGTGACATGAGGATTTTAAAATCATGGGGACTGAATTCCCTGGCGGTTCAGTGGTTAGGTCTCCATGCTTTCACTGCCGAGGGCACAGGTTCAATCCCTGGTCGGAGAACTAAGATCCCACAAGCTGTGCGGCCAAAGGAAAAATAAATTATGGGGACTCACTCTGTAAACTCTGATTAACCAAGCAAAATTTCCCCTAATTGTGCTTTGGAATGTCTTACCTCAGTCAGATTTCTCTGGCTAGTGAACTTGTTAACTGTTAATGTTGAGTCTTTTTCATGTAACCATAACACTGTAAACTATATAGATACCATGAAAGCTTTGGGGAGGTGGGCTGAGTAACAAATAAAAACATCCCTGGGATAGAGTATTCTTTCTTTATCTTCTTCCTGCCTCTTCTCTTTCATACAAAAGCTCTCAGTCCAACACTCTCACCAAAATATACAATCTGTCTTGCAAGTGGATAAAAAGAAGCTCTGTTTAGATAACCCCAATCCCCTCTTCAGTTGCAATGTGAACAGTAAATTAGTTTTGCAAATTGTGCTAATTATATTTAAAAACACCAGGTAAACTACTTTTACAGTGGAACAGAAAAAAGTAACTTTATTAAATCTCTAGTGTTTGGAATATAGTAATGGTCAGCAAGTATGTATATTTCCCTCATATGCAAAGCTCTTTGCTAGATGCTAAAGTGTAGGCGATAAAAGAGGAATAAGACACAGTTTCTGCCTTCCTCCAGAAGCTTAACCCCAATCCCCCCTGTTCTTCTTCACATAGTCTCTTGATTCGCCAGTTCCACTTAATTCTCACTGCCCAGGTGGTAGTGTGGGCTGCTATTCCACTAGACCTGCTTTGCTGCCCATAGTCTCCCAGCCCACTTTCATCTCACTTCCGCCTCACCTGTACACCGTTGCCAGATTAACAGGACTTCCTAAAGTCGTGTTTCCCAAATTGTGCTTTGAAGAAGGTTAGCCCCCATTAAAAAGAGGATTTTGGGCTTCCCTGGTGGCGCAGTGCTTGAGAGTCCTGCCGATGCAGGAGACACGGGTTTGTGCCCCGTTTCGGGAAGATCCCACATGCCGCGGAGCGGCTGGGCCCGTGAGCCATGGCCACTGAGCCTGCGCGTCCGGAGCCTGTGCTCCGCAAATGGGAGAGGCCACAACAGTGAGAGGCC
>NW_006791462.1:659258-695815 GCF_000442215.2 Lipotes vexillifer | reverse complement strand
AAAAAAAAAAAAAAAAAAAAAAAAAAAGAGGATTTTGTGCTAACACAAGTTTAGAAACCAGGGAATGTTCAAATTTGAAAATTCACAATGTACATGATTAGCATGTTAAAGGGTCTGAGAAGTTCTGTGATAAACATTTTTAACTTTCTTTAACCCAGCATTTCCCATGCTTAGTTGACCACAAAACTTCTTTTTCATGAAGCATCAGTTAATATTACATACAAAACTTCTTCAGAAATGTTGCCCTGAAGCATCGCTTTGATCATGCCATTTTCCCAGTTTAGAAATCTCCAGTGGTTCCCCATTTTCTCCTTGGGGAGAGATGTCCACCTTGCCAGCCTTCTTTCAAGGACCTTTGCAACCTGGTCCTAAGTTAACCGAGCCTGATTTCATTTTCCAATGCTTCCCTACGTGGCCCATTTCCCCCTAACTATATTCCCCCTAACAATAGATTGCTCTGCTCATCATTCTGTGCTCCTCAGCTATTAAGGACCAAGAGAGGAAGTAGGCCAAGAATAGGTGGGGACCAAGATCTGAGGCTTCAGGTAGTGGTCATTTGTGAGCAGGGAAGGCCCAACAGCAGGAACCTGGGAGTGGGGCAACTCAAGCAGGATGAAGTGGAGGTAGAGTTCAGGATGAGTATGTGTGGGAATACTAATGGCTGAAAATGGCTTACAACTTGAGATATAACCCTGAGCGTGCAGTGCGGGGCCTGAGCGCCAGAGAAATGAGCATCAGGACAGGGCAGATTCTAAAAGTAAGTGCCAAAAAAAAAATAAAGAAAAAAGAAAGAAAGAAAGAAAAGAAAAGAAGCAGCGGTAAGATCAGGTCAGCTATTTTTCATATGAAGAAATAGCTATGGGGTCTGCCGGCATGGGATCAAAAACTAAAACATCCCTAAAGACAGGATGTGTGTGTGAGTGTATGTGTGTGTGTGCATACCTTTGTTTAAGATAGTGATTGTTGATATTCTTTGAGAATCTGGTGGAAGTTATGAGACTTCTTAGAAAAATGCACACACACAAAGAATTTTGCATAGAATTTTAGGGGTTTCATAGACTCTGAAATCCATGGGCCTAAGTTTACTGAAACCATCTTATCTAATGTTTAAGAGGAGAGATAGAGATAGAGAACTTTCCAAACAACAGAGATGCTACCCAGGCTGATCTCTTAGGTGTGTTTTTCTCCTTTATTTCTCCAAAGCAGCCCCAATTTAAAAGCTAGCTGCGTGACATCAACCAAATTGTACTTTGCTTCTGCTTATTGACTTACTGATACCACTCCTGGAATTGATTCAGTGATCTGTTGTTCTCTGTTACAGTTTTCTATGTCCCTGGGAAATCTATTCTGTGTGACCTTTCGATCTGTGAAACACACATACACACATGCTCACACAGAGTTGCTTAGATACCTCCATGTCCATTTAGTATCCTGGAGAGAAGGAGACACATGAAAGAGGACAAGGGGGTGTATAAATCAAGATCTCCAGAGGCTTTAAGACAGGGAGATTTCGGTGTGTGTGAGGACAGGGCAGGGTGTGAATGAAGCTGTTGTGCTGGGTGAGTGATTATAGTGGTGGTACTTGCTTCAAGGAACAAGTGGGCTTTGAGTGCTGTTCACACTAAAGTGTGAGCCTTGACTTTCTTATTACAATTCTCCCAAAGCAATGGTTGTCAACCCTGGCTATATACTAGAATCACCTGAGAAGCTTTAAAAATATGCCCATGTCCAGGCCCCAAACCCCAGGGATTCTGATTTAATTGTTCTGAGGTGTGGACAGAGCATACTTATATTTTATAAACTGTAAAACATTTAATTTAAAAATGCTACTCTACAGGGCTTCCCTGGTGGCGCAGTGGTTGGGGGCCCGCCTGCCGATGCAGGGGACGCGGGTTCGTGCCCCGGTCCGGGAGGATCCCATGTGCCGCGGAGCGCGCGCGAAAAAAAAAAAAAAAAAAAAAAAAAAAAAAATGCTACTCTACAATATATTAAAAATAGCTCTTATATAAACACCTATAATGTTTTCTTTAGCTACCAGATTTCCTTTGCTTAAAAATATTTTATCTATCTATCTATCTATCTATCTATCATCATCATCATCATCTATCTAAGGAAACTGTGAATTTCACCTATGGAAAAGCCCCTATTCTATCACAAATGTGTATGGCCAGATTTCTCAGATTCCATTTTTTGGGGTCGGTATATTATAGATTTTGATACAGAAGTAGACAGAACAGTATAAATAACCCCTATGTTTCCATCAGACATTTTAAATAATTAATAACCCATGGTCAATTTTGTAACATCTATATCCCCATTACTCCCTCTATACTTGTGTCTTAGTCTGTTTGGGCTGCTGTAACACAAATACCATAGACTGAGTGGCTTGAACAAGAAATATTTGTTCCTCACAGTTCTGGAGGCTGGGGAGTCCAAGATCAAGGAGTTGGTAATAGATTCTGTGTCTGGTGAGAGCTGGCTGCTTCCTGGTTCATAGATGGCCATCTTCTCACTGTGGCCTCACGTGGCAGAAGGGCCGAGGAAGCACTCTGAGGTCTTTTATAAGGGCACTAATCCCGTTAACGAAGGTGCCTTCCTCATGACCTAATCACCTCCCAAAGGCCCCACCTCCAAATACCATCACATTGGGGATTATATTTCAATGTATGAATTATGAATTTTGGGGGGACACAAGCATTCAATCTATAGAAACTCGGCAATTCTAGTCCTTTAAAATATATATTTATTGAGGGATTTCTCTGGTGGTCCAGTGGTTAAGACTCCATGCTCCCAATTCAGGGGGCCCAGGTTTGATCCCTGGTCAGGGAACTAGATCCTGCATGCTGCAACTAAAGATCCCGCATGCTGCAACTAAAGATCCTGCATGCTGCAACTAAGACCCAGCGCAGCCAAATAAATAAATATTTAAAAATACATTTATTGAGGGATAATTTACCTTCTTTTAGTGTGCAGGTCTATGAGTTTTGAAAAACTCATACAGTTGTATAAGCATCACTGTGATCAAGATATAGGACATTTGCATCACCCTAAAATGTTCCTTTATGACACTTTATAGTATATAGTATCACATGGTATGGATGTACCACAATTTGTCCATTCACCCATTGAAGGACTTTGGGGTTGTTGCCAAATTTGACTGTTATAATAAAAGCTGATATGAACATTTGTGTACAGGTTTCTGTGGAAAGGAATTTCAATTTCCTCTTTGGTGAAATGTCTGTTCATACCTTTTGCCCATTTTTTTCACTGGAATGTTTTTTTTCTTACTGTTGAGTTTTGAGGTATAGACAGATACGTAGAATACAAATCCTTTATCAGATATACAGTTTGCAAATATTTTCTCCCAGTCTATGGATTGTGTTTTCATTTCAATACAGTATCTTTTCAAGAGCAGAATTAAAAAATTTTGATGTTCTAATTAATCATTTTTTTCTTTTATGAATCATGTTTTTTATGTCATGTCTAAGAATTCTTTACTGAGTCCCAGATCAAGAAGATTTTCTTCTATGATTTCTAAGATTCATTTTGAGTTAATTTTGTATAGTGTGTGAGATTTAGGTCAACACTTTGTTTTGTTTTTCTTTGCATATGGATGTTTATTTGATCCAATTTCATTTGTTGAGACAACTATACTTTCTCCTTTGGATTGCCTCTGCACCTTTGTCAAAAATCAATTGAGCACTTATGTGTTGGTCTACTTCTAGGCTATATTCTGTCCCATTCATCTGTCTGTTTATCTTGACACTTCTCTTGATTACTGTTGCTTTATAGAAAGCCCTGAGAGCATGTATCATGAGTCCTATGACTTTGTTCTTTTTCAAAATTGTTTTGGCTCTTCTATTTCTTGTGCTTTTTCATATAAGTTTTTGAATTAGCTTGTTGAGCTCTACAAAATATCCTGCTGGGCTTTTGATTGGAATTATGTTTAAAGTGTAGATCGATTTGGAGAGAATTGACATATTAACAAATTATTTATTTATTTATTTATTTATGGCTGCATCGGGTCTTAGTTGCGGCACACAGGATCTTTCGTTGCGGCATGAGGTCTCTTCGTTGTGGCACACGGGCGTCTCTCTAGTTGTGGCATGTGGATTTTTTCTCTTCTCTAGTTGTGGTGCATGCAGCCTCTCTAGTTGAGGTGCATGAGCTCAGTAGTTGTGGTGCATGGGCTTAGTTGCCCCGTGACATGTGGGATCCTAGTTCCCTGACCAGGGATCGAACCCATGTCCCCTGCATTGGAAGGTGGATGCTTTACCACTGATCCACCAGGGAAGTCCCACAAATTAAGTATTTCAACACATTAACATGGTATCTCTCTCCATTTATTTAGCTTCTCTTTAATTTAGCACTGTCAACACAATGTTGAATAGGAGTGGTGAGAGCAGATCCATTCCTGTATTGTTTTGAGTCAAATGAAAGATATTGTATAATTTCATCTGTAACTATGACTGTATATTTGTTAAAGAAAAAGGATAAAAACCCACAAAATATTCATAATACATCTAAATTAATGTCTTTAATTATAATAAAATATTCATTCATGTATAAATTTTCAGTTGTCTCATAAATGTCTTGTTTTTCCTGTTTATTTGAATCAGGATGCAAATAAGGGCCATACACTGTAATTGGTTGATATGTCTTTTACATTTCTTTTAATTTATAGGTTCCTCTCATACCTTTTTATTCTTTGCAATTTATTTATTGAAGAAACTGGGTTGTTTGTTCAGTAGAGTTTTCCACAGCCTGGATTTTGCTGAAAGCTATCCCACGGTGTTTAACATGTTCCTCTGTCTTCTGTATTTCCTATAAATTAGTAGTTGGATCTAGATGCTTACTCAGATTCAAGTTCAATTTTTAAAAAACAGTTTCAACTATTAACTACTTGGATCAAATCATAAGCAATATTATTGCAAAAGAGCCCACTACATGTTCTAGTATTGTAATTGCTACCCAACAACTCATTAATATAGAGAAACGTGCATCATGAGGAGCAAGAACTACCACGCATCCATTCTATAGATTAGCAGTTTGCCACCGTTGAGCCACAGTGCTCCCTTCATTAATCTGGATAGTCACTCTTCACACTCATCTTGAGTGAATGATGATGATGTAAGCTCAAATGCAACGTATAAACATTTTTTTGTAAAAAAAGTCATAAGTTGAAAACAAAATATCTTGCATAATTTACTATTAAACACATAAAAACTGCCTTAACTTAAGGTCTTTCTCACTCTATCCAGCAGGCTAACAGGGCATCTTAGGGCATGACAGAGACTCTTATCACAGATGACTCACAGGTTAAAATCTTCAAATAAAACCACCCTGTATGCTTCACTGGCTTTCCGAAGTACCCTAAGGCTGTATTCTGGAAACTCAAACCTATTTCAAAGTCCTGGACAATTTCCCTTACCACCTTCTGGAAAGAAAGCTTTTGGTTCAGGAGCTCTATTGATTTCCAGCTTGTAAGACAAGACTTTTAAGCCATTGGCAGCCTTAGTAGCCAGCTAATTTCGTGGGGGCCTTCCAGTCAGTGGGTTTGCAAGCAGAGTGCTTTGTGTCACCCATTTCCTTTAACCCAATATCAAAGTCTTTAGTTGCTTCTGTGTCTGTCCCTGCTGTTATGACACTAAAAGCTGCTCTTTCAACCAGTACTTAACCTTTCTACTCTTAGAGTCAAAGTCTTTTTAAAAAGTTACATATATATATGTATACACACACATATGTGTGTGTATGTGTGTGTATGTATACACACAGATACATATATAATTTACCCCACTTTTTAAAAACTAAGGACTTATTTAATATATAACCACAATGATATTATCACTTCTAACAAAATTAACAGTAATTTATTAATACCCAGTTCATATTCGAATTTCCCTGTTTATCTTAAGAAGTGGTTAATTTGAATCAGGATCCAAACAAGGGCCACACATTACATATGTGGCTGTGTTTCTTAAGTCTTTTTTATTCTGTAACAATTTCCCCTCCTCATTTTCTTCCCATGTGTTATGGGCTGAATGTTTGTGTCCCCACCCTCCCCAAATTCATATGTTGAAATCCTAACCTCCCCTGTGATGGTCTTTGCAGGTTGGGCCTTTGGGAGGTGATTAGGTCATGAGGGTGGAGCCCTCATGAATAGGAGTAGTGCTTTTATAGAAGCACTTTTATAGAAGCCCCACAGAGCTCTCTTACCCCTCCCACCATGCGAGGGCACAGCAAGAAGACAGCTGTCTGCAACCAGGGAGCAGGCCTTCACCAAGAACCCAACCATGCTTTCACCCTGATCTTGAATGTCCAGGCCTCAGAAATGTGAGAAACAAATATCTGTTGTTTATAAGCCATCCAGTCTGTTACATATTCTGTTACAGCAGCCTGAATCGGCTAAGACACTATACTATTGGAGAAATTGGGTCATTTGTTCCTTAAAATGCTCCACTTTCTGCATTTGGCTGATTACCTCCTGGTACCATTTAACTTGTTCCTCTATCTCTTTTATTTCCTATGTACTGGTATTTAGATCTAGACTAGAGGATTGATTTGTTTCAGGTTCATTTCTTTTGGCAAAATACTTTGTAGGTAGTTCTGTGTACATTTAATTGTATCAGTCAGAAGGCACCTTGTGTCTGTCCCAGTTTTAGCCATGAGATTGATTTCATTATGAGGTGTGTTTGGCCTGTCCTTGTTAAGCTTTCACCTAATAGGTTTAGAATTCATTGATGATCTTTGTCTAAATCCATTATTTCGTTTGAAGTTGTGAAATGGTGATTTTATCATCCTATCATTTATTTTGCATTGATTAGTGGCATTCTCCATGATGAAGAATTTTCCTTCTCAACTATTTTAGTGACGCTGAAATACTGTTTGACCAGGAAATGCAGAATCAATGCTTGATTCTTTACCTTTATTAATTTTTAGCTAATGAGTTGTTGCTCTAGAAACCTCCAGTGATAATCAATGAGTTTTTTTTCTTGAGTATAATAATGAAGTTGTAGAATTTTATATATTTGATGTGCTTGAATCAACCACAGTCATTTTTTTTAATGCTCAATTAATTTGACAATCTTTGGCCAGTAGAAGCCCTTTCAAGTTGGCTCCTCCGTCTTTTTGATGTATCTTCAGTAGTCTTTGATAGCGTCCTTGCTTTCTGGTATGACAAGATACCCCAGTCTCATCTTGAACATTTTCTACTTTAGATCTGAAAACAGCGATTTCTCCAGGGAGCCATGGATCCTTTTTTTAAAAAATTTACTTATTTTATTTATTTATTTTTGGCTGCATTGGGGCTTTGTTGCTGAGCACGGGCTTTCTTTAGTTGTGGCGAGTGGGGGCTACTCTTCGTTGTGGTGCGTGAGCTTCTCATTGCGGTGGCTTCTCTTGTTGCAGAGCATGGGCTCTAGGCATGTGGGCTTCAGTAGTTGTGGCTCGTGGGCTCTAGAGCGCAGGCTCAGTAGTTGTGGCGCACGGGCTTAGTTGCTAAACGTCATGTGGGATCTTCCCAGACCAGGGCTCGAACCTGTGTCCCCTGCATTGACAGGCGGATTCTTAACCACTGCGCCACCAGGGAAGCCACCATGGATCCTTTTTAATGAGAAATGCAATCAGCATAAGTAATTTTTTTTTGTTTTTTAAGCAGACTATTTTTTAGAGAACTTTGGGGTTTACGGAAAAACTGAGTCCAAAGTACAGAGAGTTCCCATATGTCTCCTCTCCCCGTCTTCCACAGTTTCCCCTTTTATTACCATCTTGCATTACTCCAGTACATTTATTACAATTAACTAACCGATATTGATACATATTATTAACTAAAGCTCATTAGTTAATGTTCATTGCCAAGTTCATTGCCAACTACTTAGCAGGCTGCTGCCATCAACCAGAAAGTGGTATTTTCCCTCAGCTCCTGTGATAACTAGGATTAAGAATGATAGAGTTGTTGTGAACTCTTCCAGGAGGTGTCTCTAGGACAAGTGGCTCATAGACTGATGTCTAGGTCTGGCCAGTGAAAGTTGGGTAGGCTGGGTAGGAGAACCATTTTGGAAGGAAGCATCTGAGTAGAAGCACATTGAACTCCAGGTCAGGCTGGGATAAGAGATGTTAAAAGTGTTAGTAAGATGGGGATCTAAAGTTAACCCTGGGATATCAGTCTGCAAACTTAGGTTAGGATTCCATTACAGGCCTCAGAGTGATGGTCTTCTAGTCTTAGGTCTTTATCGCTCTCTAGACTAGAGACTTTGTGTTGCCTCAGACTAGAGAGGGGTCAGAGCTGAAGGTCAAGGGACCAGGCTACCAGGATTTAGAAATCTACAGGGAGGAAGCTAGGTAGGCTTGAACCTAATCTCTTTGGGCATGCTTCAAGAAGCATTTAAGTGGCCCAACTGGAATCCTGAAATCTAGACCCCCTTCTGTTACCATCTATCCCCCCTTTTCTGGACTAGTTATTTTGCAATTAACAACAGGTTAATTGCTTGGAAATGTTTACTTGACTGAGCTAAGATTTAAACTTGCTTCAGGGAAAGTATCTTGGAAGGGTCAGAAGCCTGCAATGGGTAGTTGGTTGCAAAATGGGAATTAGATGGAGAGAGGATCCATCTCTATTAATCTCCACTTAGGTAGTGATTAGATTTCTGAAGAGAGCTGAGAACTTAATTTGTTCAGTGTCATCGGGGAAGTCAATTATTTTAATCTTGCTTCAATAGTTAGCTATTAACTGGGAATAAAGAGGAGAATAATTGGAGATGGATTTGCTCAGACTAGCTTGTGCCTTGTAGAGTCAATATTCTTGGCTGTTAATGAGATCTTGGATAAAATGAAGTCAGCACAAAGGGAGGCAACCAGCTAGAGGTGATGCTTGGCTAAGAGCAATATGACGGACTAGATGGATTCAGAGTATCCTGCACCTTCTCCCAACTTTTTCAGCAATCTTTTCCCCAAGGCTGTACACAGCAGTCCCAACCCTGGGTCTATACCACTATAGACAGAACCCCAAGGTTTCACGTGTAATGATTAAGAGTTTGGGTTTGGAGTTGGATCTGATCTAGAATCCCATCATAGCCCCTTATCACCTATGTGACCTTGATTGAGTTACTTAATCTCCTGTTTCCTCAGCTGCAAAATGGCAGTAATAATAATACCACATGATTGTTCAGAGAATTATATGAAATTAATGCACATAAAGCACTTAGTGTAATGCCTGAAAAAAAGGTACTCAACAACGAATATTTGTTTCCTTTCATGCTTTTCCAGACCACGAATCTTTTGTGGTGGAAAATCCCAAGTGCTCTGATATTTTACACATAGTTCTTCCTATAAGGCTGCTACCAATGAAGGCTTGATAAACCCTTGGGCTCTGCTCAGGGCTGTGGCCTGGCAGCCCCTCTGTCTTTGACAAGCCCACCTCTACCCTTTCCAATGTGGTATAATTGTTTTGAGTGTGGGCTCTGGAGGGTGGACAGATCTGTGCTGGAATCTACAGCTCAACTACTCCCTGACTGTACAACCTCGGACAAATCATTTAACCCTTCTGTGCCACGCACGCTTTCCTTATCTGTAAAATAGCAATAATAATATTGTTATCTCATGAGATTGCTGGGAGGATTCAATGAGCTGATATATGTATAGTGCTCAGAACAATGTCTGACACATGGTAAGTGCTAGCTATATTATTATCTATATTGTTCTCTCCATCCTGGCTACCAGTCTCTCAGGAACCTGAGGGGTATCAAGAGTTCACCTGACAAAATCATATAAGTGGACACTTAATGGGTTGTGTCCCCTACTCCACCACCATGAAACCAAAGACACCATTACCTAGTGGCAGCTTATGGGTTCTAAGCTGTGTCGTTTTAAAACATGGCCCCCAAATTTTTGACACTCCTCCCATTGAGAAGTGATGTCTAATCCCCTCCCCTTGAATCTGCATTCTGTGAATGCTTGACCAATAGAATATGGCAGAAGTGGCACTGTGCCAGTTTCTGGGCCTATGCCTCAAGAAACTGGCAGCTTCTACTTTCTATCTCTGGGGGTGTTCACTCTTGGAACTTGGACACATTCAGTGACAAAAGCCAACCAGCCCATTTAAAGGCCCTTGTGGAGAGGAAATGAGGCTCCTGGCCCTCAGCCCTGGTTGAGCTCTCAGTTGACAGCCAGCATGAATTTGCCAATCAGTATGAGTGAGCCATCTGGGATGTAGTTCCTCTAGCTCCCCATTGATCCACCCCAGCTGATGTCACATGAAGCAAAGATCAGCCCGTTTTGCCAAACCTTGTCCATTGTTGTGACCAGCATAAATGTTGTTGTTTTAAGCCACTAAGTTTGAGGTGATTTGTTACGCAGCAATAGATAATCAGAACATACATTGCAGGCAGCTGGCCAATAGGTGGGGGAGATCTTCTGGGGCAGGTGGGTCCATGTATTCCCAACTACATGATGCAAGTGGTGACTGGTCCTATCCATGTGTAGGGCTGGCCTTTGAATTATGGAATGGAATTGTCCTGGGATGTGGTTGTTAAGTCTAATGCTTCAATCTTAAAAAATAAACCACAAACACAAAATGTTTTTGATCAAAATGTCGACAGTATTACACTAAATATCAATCCCCTCCCTGACAAATCTACTCCTTCTCCATATCCCATATCTCAGAGATGATATCTTGTACTATCCAGTTATTCAAGTAAAACATGTAAGGGTCATCCATGAATCCTTCCTTTCCCTGACCCCTCACATCCAGTTCATTAGAAAGTACTGTTGACTCTATCTTCAAAATGTACCCTAAATCTGTCCTCTTTTCTCCATCCCCAATGTCACTACTCTAGTCCAGACTATCCTTTTGTCTTACTTGGGCTAACCTGTATTGGACACAAACTTATGTGCCTTCTTGGCTTCTTTCTGAGATGCTGCCCGCTTTCCAAATTGTGTTGCCGTCATTCCATTTTGGGAGCATCCCTCCTGAACTTTCAGAGCTACAAAGTAGTCTAAGTTGATGCCCTACACCTGCATGACCTTCATGTTCTACCCATTTACCTGTGAGTGCCAAGTTATCACTCCACTTCCACACCTGGGGAAAATGCCATACCATGGGAATGGAATCTGGCTTCGTGAGAAGCTGCCAAGGGACCAGATGATGCAACTGGAAGTGAAGGGGAATGAGTACCCTGGGGTAGGGGACTGACTAGTGGAAATGAGGAGGCAGGAGGGAGCCAGGCAGATCAATTTCTCCTACTTTCTCCCATTGTGTACAACTCTGAAATGTGTATGCGTGTTTTCCTTTCAACCATTGTGAGCAAACACACCTGGCAAGTGACCTGCAGTTTCTGACGTGATGGCCAGTGAAGTAATGCATTGTGTCACATTGTTTTACATCTTTCCTTGCCTCACTTGCCTTTTTTCCTCATCCTTGTTGCCTTAGGCTTGCACAACTTCCATATGGTTAGTACTTGATTTTCTGACTGAGGCTCTGTTTTTTCTTTTTTAAAAAAAAAAAAAAATTTATTTATTTATTTATTTTTGGCTGAGTTGGGTCTTTGTTGCTGTGCACGGGCTTTCTCTAGTTGTGGCGAGCAGGGGCTACTCTTCATTGCGGTGCGCGGGCTTCTCACTGTGGTGGCTTCTCTTGTTGCGGAGCACGGGCTCTAGGCATGCACCCTTCAGTAGTTGTGGCACTTGGGCTCTAGGTGTGCGGGCTTCAGTAGTTGTGGCTCGTGGGCTTAGGTGCTCCGCGGCATGTGGGATCTTTCCAGACCAGGGCTCGAACCCGTGTCCCCTGCATTAGCAGGCGGATTCTGTTTTTTTTTTTTTTAACATCTTTATTGGAGTATAATTGCTTTACAATGGTGTGTTAGTTTCTGCTTTATAACAAAGTGAATCAGTTATACATATACATATGTTCCCATATCTCTTCCCTCTTGCGTCTCCCTCCCTCCCACCCTCCCTATCCCAACCCTCTAGGTGGTCACAAAGCACCGGGCTGATCTCCCTGTGCTATGTGGCTGCTTCCCACTAGCTATCAGTTTTACGTTTGGTAGTGTATATATGTCCATGCCACTCTCTCACTTTGTCCCAGCTTACCCTTCCCCCTCCCCATAACCTCAAGTCCATTCTCTAGTAGGTCTGTGTCTTTATTCCCGTCCTGCCCCTAGGTTCTTCATGACCAATTTTATTTTATTTTATTTTAGATTCCATATATATGTGTGTTATTATACGGTATTTGTTTTTCTCTTGCTGACTTAATTCACTCTGTATGACAGACTCTGTGTCCATCCACCTCACTACAAATAACTCAATTTTGTTTCTTTTTATGGCTGAGTAGGCATGCGGATTCTTAACCACTGCGCCACCAGGGAAGCCCTCAGGTTCTGTTTTACAAGACCCTGGCTAAGACATTTGATATTAGAAATGGTTCTAGAAAACAGACTATCAGGATGGGGTTTGGGAGCTGTGTTGTTCTCCTGTCTAAAAGCAGTAGGTATCATTTCTTTTTTTTTAGGTTCTGCATATGTGATATCATATGATATTTGTCTTTTTCTGTCTGACCAACTTCACTTAGTATGATAATCTCCATGTCCAATCCATGTTACTGCAAATGGCATTATTTAATTCTTTTTAATGGCTGAGTCATATTCCATTGTATATATGTACCACATCTTCTTTATCCATTCATCTGTTAATGGGCATTTAGGTTGCTTCCATGTCTTGGCTATTGTAAACAATGCTGCAACGAATATTGTGGTACATGTATCCTTTCGAACCATGTTTTCCTCCTCATATATGCCCAGGGGTGGGATCTCTGGATCATATGGTAGCTCTATTTTTAGGTTTTTTTTTTAACATGTTTATTGGAGTATAATTGCTTTACAATGGTGTGTTAGTTTCTGCTTTATAACAAAGTGAATCAGTTATACATATACATATGTTCCCATATCTCTTCCCTCTTGCGTCTCCCTCCCTCCCACCCTCCCTATCCCACCCCCTCTAAGTGGTCACAAAGCACCAAGCTGATTTCCCTGTGCTATGCGGCTGCTTCCCACTAGCTTTAGTTTTTTAAGGAACCTCCATACTGTTCTCCATAATGGTTGTACCAATTTACATTCCCACCAACAGTGTAGGAGGGTTCCCTTTTCTCCACACCCTCTCCAGCATTTGTTATTTATAGACTTTTTAATGATGGCCATTCTGCCCAGTGTGAATTGGTACATCATTGTAATTTTGATTTGCATTTCTCTAATAATTAGAGATGTTGAGCATCTTTTCACGTGCCTCTTGGCCATCTGTATGTCTTCTTTGGAGAAATGTCTATTTAGGTCTTCTGCCCATTTTTTTGACTGGGTTGTTTGTTTTGGGGATATTGAGTCACATGAGCTATAAAAATGATACAAATGAACTTATTTACAAAACAGAAACAGACTTACAGATTTAGAGAAGGAACTTATGGTTACCAGGGGGAACGGTTGTGGCGAGGGGTAGACTGGGAGTTTGGGATTGATATGTACACACTTCTATATTTAAAATAGATAACCAGGGCTTCCCTGGTGGCTCAGTGGTTGAGAGTCCGCCTGCCAATGCAGGGGACATGGGTTCATGCCCCGGTCTGGGAAGATCCCACATGCCGTGGAGAGGCTAGGCCCGTGAGCCATGGCCACTGAGCCTGTGCGTCCGGAGCCTGTGCTCCGCAATGGGAGAGGCCACAACAGTGAGAGGCCCGTGTACCACAAAACAAAAACAAAAAAACAAAAAAACAAACAAAACAAAACAAAAATAGATAACCAACAAGGACCTACTGTATAGCACAGGGAACGCTGCTCAATATTCTGTAATAATCTAAATGACAAAAGAATTTGAAAAAGAATTGATGCATGTATATGTATAACTTAATCGCTTTGCTGTACACCTGAAACTAACACAACATTGTTAATCAATTATGCTCTAATATAAAATAAAAATTAAAAAATAAAATAAAAACAAAGGATAAATTATCAAAAAAAACCCCAAAGGATAAATTAAAAAAAAAAAAGCAGTAGGGACCCTATTGCTGGTGTTAAGTGAGTGAAAATAACCCCTGCCATGAAATGGCATTGCAATCACTAGGGCTTTCACCTGTGCTATGTGGTATTTTATTGGTATGATATGTAGGTACAAGGCAAGATATGGGGAGGTCAAGTGGCTGTGGCACTTAATCGATATATGGACAATGTTATTTATAAGGATCTTGGAGTAGAATGGTTGCTTTTGACTGCAGGAGGAACTCTGCCTCTATAGAAGATTTAAAGGAGATCCTTATCTCCTGCAGCTGCAGGACAGACTATACAAAAAATCAGGCTCAGGATCTGATAATAAGGGTAGCAGAGGTGAAAAAAAGACTAAATGTACAACCTTGTCAGGGCATTTTTTCAAGATCAGATAATTGGAAAAATTGGAACATGGAGATCTGGAGTGGTTATTTGGATAGATGAATCCAAGTATTATGAACCCTCCAGTTTCCCCGAGCTTTTCTTGCTGGCAGAAGCAGCTGCTTTTCCCTTGCCAGAGGAGAGTAAGTTTCCTTTTCATGGAGATTATGTAATGATTTCACCTGAAGCAGCTGCCTTATGAGATGACCTTTTTTCTCAAGATGCATCTCACCATCCTCACTACCTCCAGTCAATAACCAGAATTACATCTTGGCACAGCTTTGAAAGAAAAGTACGCACCCTGCTCTAGAAATTTTTTATGCTCATTCATAGGGAGAATTGAAAGCAGTTCACAATCTCAAAAACATTATTTGCATGCAAGAAGCCAGATATACCCCAAAATACATACTGCATGATTCCATTTAAATGACTTCCAAGAACAGACAATACAAATCTATGGAGAAAGAAAATCAGAAAGTGGTTGCCTCTGGATGGGTGTCAGGATTAACTGGAAAGGACAGGAGGGAACTTTCCAGGGTGATGGAAATGTTGCATATCTTATTTTGAGTGGTGGTTACATGAGTATATGCAGCTGTCAGAACTAAGAACTGTATATTTTTTTGTATGTAAATTATACATCAATAAAGAATTAACAATCAGTTCACCTTTATATGGCAAGGACATGCTCACTGTCTTACCTCAGGGCTATTTTAACTCTCATACTTTCTATAATAATATTGTATTCAGGGCTTATACATCTTGACACTGAAGAATATCACACTAGCCCACTATATTGATGAATATATTTACATCATGAATTTCTGCAGGTTTGGGGGTCTGGGGCAGAATATACTCTCAAAGGTAAAGGACAAAACCCTGTACTTTATACCTCCTACCACTAAGAAAGAGGCACAGCACTGATAGATCTTTTGGGATTTTGGATACAACACATGGAACACACCTCTGACTCATTTATTTGGTAATCTAGAAGGCTGCTGGGTTCACGTGAGGCCCAGAGCAAGAGAGGGCTCTGCAGGAGGACTAGACCACCTGACAAGCTGATCTGCCTTCTGGGCCTTATGATGTATCAGATCCAGTGATGCTAGATTAAGCCTCTGGCAAACCCCTAGGAAAGTCACAGTGCAGATCTCTAAGGTTCTGGAGCAGGGTCATGCCCTTGGTGGTTGGCGTACAATATTATGTTAGTTTCAGGTGTACTACATGGTGATTTGACATTTGCATGCATTATGAAATAATCACCATGATAATAATAGTATCCATCTGTCCCCATATAAAATTATTACAATGTAATTGACCATATTCCTTATGCTGTATATTATAGCCCCATGGTTTATTTATTTTATAACTGGAGGTTTATACCTTTTAACCCCTTCACCTATTTTGCCCCACTCCCACCCCCTCACCTCTGGCAACCACTTGTTTGTTCTCTGTATCTATGAGTCTGTTTTCATTTTGGTTTTGTTTACTTTGTTTTTCAGATTCCACATATAAGTGAGATCATACGATATTTTTCTTTGTGTCTTATTTTGCTTAGCATAATACCCTCTAGACCCATCCATGTTGTCACAAACGGTAAGATTTCATTTTTTATGGCTGAGTAATATTCCTGTGTGTGTGTGTGTGTGTGTGTGTGTGCGTGTGTGTGTGTGTGTGTGTGTGTGTGTGTGTGTGTGTGTGTGTGTATGCCACATCTCCTTTATCCATTTATCTACCAATGGACATTTAGGTTGTTTCCATATCTTGGCTATTGTAAATAATGCTGCAATGAACATTGGGGTACATATATTTTTTTGAGTTAGTGTTTTCATTTTCTTTGGATAAATACCCAGGAGTGGAACTGCTATATTGTGTGGTAATTCTAATTTTTAATTTTTTGAGTACCCTCCATACTGTCTTCCATAGTGGCTCTACCAATTTGCATTCCCACCAGAAAACTGTTCTTTTAAAAACATCATCTAGTGTGCTAGTAAGACTGAGCAGCTCATCATAGGGCACTGTATTAGTTATCTCTTGCTGAGTTACACAATTGTCAAAACCTTAGCAACTTAAAACACCACACATTTATTATCTGGTAGTTTCCATGCGTTGGGAGTCTGGTCTTGGCTTAGCTGAATCCTCTGCTCAGGGTCTCACAGGCTGCAAGCAAGGTATTGGCAAGGCTGCATTCCTTTCTGGAGCTCAGGGTCCTCTTTCAAGCTCATGTGGTTGTTGACAGAATTAAGCTCCTTTCAGCTGTAGGACTGAGGTCTCTGTTTGCTTGCTGGTTGTTGACCAGGCACCTCTCTTGGTCTCAGGGACTGCCCGTGGTTTCTTGTCACATGGCCCTCGCACAGGTCCTCCTACAACATTGCCGCTTCGTCCTTCCTCTTCTTCCTCTTCCCCTCCTCCTCCTCCCTCTCGCCCTCTCTCCTTCTTCTTCATATACCTTGTAGAATGATTGCCAAGATCAAGATAATTAACACATCCATTACCTTACATAGTTAACTTTTCTTCTTTTTTTTGGTGAGAATGTTTAAGATCTACTCTCAGCAACTTTCAAGTATACAATATACCATATTATTAACTATCGTTGCCATGCAGTTTCGTTCTCAGAGGCCAGGAGAAGAAGCACTCCAGTCTGCCAAGGTGGAGTTTATATAATGTAACATAATCACTGCAGTGATTGTCCTGTCACCTTGGCCATCTTCTGTTGGCTAGAAGCAAGTAACAGGTTCTGCCTACACATAAGGGGAAAGCATTATATAAGCATGTGAGTCATTGGGAGTCACCTTAGGTATGTCCACCGCAGACACCGACTGTGAAAACGAGCTCCTCATAGTAAAATGAGTGTTATCTGACATACCGAGTTGTAAGGTTGGGCATGAACAGCAACAGTCTATTGTGTGATGGAAGCGATACAGTTGGGACTGGGCTCAAGCAGGTCCAGCAGGCATGGACAAAGCATCAGAGCAGATGGCCCAGACAGGTGTCACCTGTTTCTGCGGCACCACCTCTCTTTCAAGCCACACCTGTGCTGCCTGATGTTGTTGTTGGTGGCGGTGGTGTGCTGTCTGCTGCTGTTAACTGACAGAGGAGGAATGGATTCTGGCCTGATTAGCAGATGGGTCAGGGCAATATGTTGGCACTGTGTGGAAATGGATTGCTGTCCCATCCTAGCTCCACTCAGCAGGGGCTCTGAAGGACAGTGGAGGAGGAAATACACCCAGTGGGTAGACTTCCTTTCACTAAAGATGATCTAGCATCTGCCACAGCGAGGTGCCCAAACGTGTGGCAGCCCTCATACAGCACCGTTCTTCAGGGAGACCAGCCAGCTACCCGGTGTCAGATCAATTACTTGGATCTCGTCTGTCCTGGAGAGGGCAGTGACCCTTCCTCAGCTGAATGGTTTTCTACTCTAGACTCGCCTTCTCTGCCCACATTGCCCACACTGGCACCACTGTCTGAGGGCTTACAGAATGCCTGATAGAACAATAGAATGGGCTGTTGAAGGCTCCGCTAAGGTTCCAGAAAGAGGGTTGGCTGTTGTATATTATATGGTAGGTTGTAGTATATGCCTTGATACTCTGATTGATATAGAGTACTACATCCCTTATAGTTAGAATACACAGACCCAGGAATCTGAGTAAGGATGCTTGGGAAAAAATCCTGTAAATACTGCAAGAGGTGGGAGTCTCCTTCTCACCTTGCTGGCATAACAGCGGGTGATAGCATTGTTTGTGCTGATGGCAGCCATAGCTACTGCCAAAGACAACCAAGGGTTTTAAACAAAGAATGCCATGGTCAGAAGCAGCTGGAAAAGCTCAATGACACATAGGGAAAGTGGAAGAATCAGGTAAATGAAAAGAATTTTGGGGTTTTGGCTGTGGTGAAACAAGTTAGAGTTCTGGGATCATAGAGACCTAACTTTAAATCCTGCCTCTACAACTTATCTACATGACCTTGGGCAAATAGTTTTATCTTCTGAACCTCACTTCCTATATCTGTAAAAGAGATAATAATAGTATCTGCCCACAGAGTTATGGTGAGAATTAATTCATGCTTGTAGTAGTATTTGTAAAATTCCTAGAACAGTGTCTGGCAAAGATCAAGTGTTCAATAAAATTATGTGTGCAAAGAACATACTTCTCATTTTAAGACAGACATGGTATGACTCTAAAAACAATGAGGTGGAACTGTCCCAAAAGCTACTTGAAGGAGCTTCTTTGATGGTACCCTCAGAAAAGTTCCAATGCCTGTGCCAAAGATAGATTTGCCTTGACACCAATGAAGCTTGAGCTACAGGGTCCTGTATTTCCACCAGCCCCTTCTGAAGCTCTGAGTGTGGCCCTAGGAATGTGTTCATATAATCATGTGAACTGTATTTAAACTATATATAGTTAACTACATTTAACTATATTCTAAAATTCCTTTTAATACATTTTCTCCAGAAATTCCCTTAAAATAACCACTGATTTTTTTCTTTTTCATTTCTGCATTTTGTTTCTGGTGTTCAATAGGAAAGGATCGTTCAGTGAGCTATCTGCAACACTTTTCTGCAAATGATATATTGGTTTTATTTCCACATTTCGAGTAGCCCTGCTCTGGCCTCATGCACAATTGCATTCTGGGGTCTCTCTCTGCATCTATTCTACGTTCCGTTCACTGTTTCCTGGATTTAATACGTTCCTCTCAAGATGTTTCCTAAGAAAAGATGCATTGGAAGTAAATTGAGAATTTGAATATCTGAAAATGTCTTTATTCTTTTCTAGAACTTCTTGTTGTTTGGCTGGGTGTGTATTTCTAAGTTGGAAAAAAAAAATCCCCAGTGTTTAATTTCCAGTGTTGCTATTGAGGAATTGAATGTGATTCTGATTCCCAATCAGTATTCTTGATCTCTGTTTTTGTCCTGTTATGATTATTCCCCCTCTGGAAGCTTAGAATAACTTATCTTTAGCACTGATTTTTCCAAAATGTAATGATGATAAGCCTTACTGGGGCTATTATTTTTTTCATTCATCGTGCTGGCCACTCAGTGGGCTTTTCTATCTGGAGACTCATCTGGAGTCTCATGTCCTTTAGTTCTGGGGAATAATCTTGTATTCTTTCTTTAATATTTTCCTTCTCTCCTTTTTACTGTTGTCTCTTTCTAGTACACCTAATAGTCAGATATTGGATATCATGGACTGGTGCATTGATTTTATTTTTTTATCTCTTTCTTCTCCATGTTTGATGAAACCAGGCTTCATCAGTAACTCCTAACCTCAGTATATGAGGAGGAAAAGCATATGGATGACTGGTAAATTAAATGACTGAACAGAATAGAGGAAGGTCTCATCCCAAGTGCTCACAAAAGAAGACCAATGAAAAGCAAGTTGATTCTCCCTTCAAAATTCCAAATAGGCTTGGGAATTGGAGCAACCATGTAACTTTGACAGTGAGTACAGGGTTGAGAACTTGGAGGTAATTTAAAAGTCTGTTTATGACTACCAAATGTAAAATAGATAGCTAGTGGGAAGCTGCTGCATAGCACAGGGAGGTCAGCTCGGTGCTTTGTGACCACCTAGAGTGGTGGGATAGGGAGGGTGGGAGGGAGATGCAAGAGGGAGGGGATATGGGGATATATGTATACATATAGCTGATTCACTTTGTTATACAGCAGCAACTAACACAACATTGTAAAGCAATTATACTCCAATAAAGATGTTAAAAAAATAAAAATTCTGTTTATGGAACAGTTTTCATGTGCCTAATGCACAGTGAGGCCAAACAAACTGGAACATCAGAGTTTGGAGCAGAGAAATGTTTATTGCAGGGCGAAGCAAGGAGAATGGGTGGCTCATGCTCAAAACGCCCAAACTCCCTGGCGGGTTTCAGGGAAGCATTTTTAAAGGCCAGGTGAGGGAGGGGAGTCGCAGGGTGTATGACCAGCTTGTGTACAGTTCTCTGATTGGTTGATGGTGAGGTAACAGGTTGGTGTCACAGGTGTTAACATTATCAATCCTTAGGCTCCAGTAGGTCTGGGGGCTTGTGCTCATGGTCATCATGTAGTTAACTTCTTCCATTTGGTGAGGATTTTAGCATCTATAAAACAACTTAGGAAATGTGCATCAGATACTGTTATCTAGGTATTTCAGGGAGGAACTAAAGATTCTGTGACTGCCATATGTCTGATTTACCATTTAAATTCTTATCCATTCTCCTGGCCCAACTGCTACTTTTGTCACTACATGTTCACATCCTTTCAATCATTAATTCTCGATTCAGGCTTTTGTGACTCAGGAGAGGCCTGGGAGACTACAGCTTTTCTACAAACAAGAGGCAGGCAGAGGACATGGTGGTGGTGGTGATGGGGGATCCTGTCTCCAGAAGGCCCCATACAGTCCTGCTCAGTTACAAGGTGACTTTGGAACTCATTCTAGAAGACAATTTTGGTTTTTGTCTTCCAGTTGTACATATCATGATGGAAGGTAAGAGTGCACAGTTGTGAGCCTGAGTAGCACACTAAAAATAGGGGAGGTGAGTGGCCAAAATGTATACTGAATGTGATATGAAAATACATTTCTATGTTTTCTCATGTCACAAACAATCCACGTTGTTTAATTTGCTTTGCATTATATAAGAAAAAGTATACATTGGGGGACTTCTCTAGTGGTTCTGTGGTTAAGACTCTGCACTTCCAATGCAGGGGGTGTGGGTTCGATCCCTGGTCGGGAACAAAGATTCCACAGGCCACGCGGCATGGCCAAAAGATTAAAAGAAAAGAAAAGAAAAGTATACATTGTCAACCAGATATAGCACTTAGGGCCTTCTCAGCTCTCTTCTGAGTATGTGCCCGGTCCTGGGCATGCGTGTGGCCTTCTAGATTCCCAGGAATATGTGGAAGCTTTTCAAAGCCCTTATTCCCCAAAGCATCTCATTGCCCAGCCTTTCCTCCCAAGAGTTTTGCTTAGTCTATTGTTTCCCCAACTGTTATGCCTTACCCCAGGTGGCAGCTACTAATGTTTGCCTTCAAATGATTTTAACAATTGCCCCCCTGGGTAGTCACCTCAGCCCTGGGAGAGTTCTGAGTTAGTCTAAATCAAGGTAAGCCCTTTGAGTTGGTCTTTCAGGAAGTCTCCAGGCACATTAAAATAAACAGACACAATTCTTTGAGAATAAAGTCTGTTCTGCTGTCCTGGGTACTGGGTACTTATACCAGGAATGTGGGCTGCTGTTGTCTTCAAGGTCACTGCCGAGCTGGGGAGCAAGGAATGGGTCCAAGGTAAATTAAAATGCCACAAATCTCTCTTAGCAAGACCCAGCTGCTTTCTCTTGATTGAGTATATACCCCTGTTTCTGCAAGCTTTTGATTAGTATCCAGAGTTCTGAAAAAGTTAATTCTGATGGTTTTTGGCAGTTTATTCATAGCTTTTGTGGAGGGATGAACTTTTGGAGTTCTCTACCATTTTTGCAGATGTCACCTGGATTCTTCCTTGTTTTTGATGGCCTTGACAGTTTTGAGGAATACTGGTCAGGTATTTTTTCAAACGCCCCTCCAATGATATCTGTCTGACGTTTTTGCTTATGATTTGCTGGGGCTATGGATTTTGGGAGAAACAACACAGAAGTAAAGTGCAAATCTCACCACATTATATCACAGGTATATACTATCAGAGTGACTTATTACTGGTAAGAAGAGTGTAAGTAGAGTGTAGTGCTTTCGAGGTTTGGGCTCTCAAGTCAAACACAACTGAATTCAAATCCTGGCTCCTCCAGTTGCTTGAGTAAGTGACGGAATTTTTCTAGGCCTCAGTTTTCTCATATGTAAAGCAGGAGTAATAATAGTAGCTACCTCATCAGGTTACTGTGGGGAATTGAATGAGAAAATTCATGTGAAGTAATTAACATGATGTCTGGCACAAAGTGAATGCTCAATATATGTGAACTAGTACAATGAGAAGATGTGTGTGGGGGGGGGGGTATACACAAGAGCAATTTTAAAGATAATATCAAGAGAATCCGAAGTGCTTTTCATTATATAAAGTGCCATAGTTTTTCTTAAAGATTTGATGGGAAACCCAGAGTTCAGTGGGGTTAGATATATTTGCATAAAATGGGAAATTTCATGCGTGAGGCATTAGTCCTGAAGGCAGCCCAGATAGCTACGGTAGCTAGAGCTCCTAGGTAGCCAGGAGCTAGTATAAAGCCTGGCATTTGTGGTCAGGGACAGACCCTAGAAGAAAAGGAAGGGGTGAAAACTATTTAGTCATTAAAAGCACTACTGTTGGAATCATACAAACCAGGAATCAAATCCTGGCTCTCTTTTCACAGGCTCTGTGACCTTGGGTAAAGTGATTAAACTTCCCTTGGCTAAAGTTTCCTTATCTGTAAAATGGGTATGATAAATTGAGGTTAAATGAAATAACCCAAGCAAATGGCCCAGAACATTCCCTGTCATGTAGTTAGCTGCTCTTTATTACCTACCAATGGTGACTTGGTCAGGAGACACACCATAGCAGTTATAAGTCTTTGAGTCAGGGAGGACATTTTGTGCCAAGAGGAGGCTTTAGGAAGCTTTACCTTTCAATATGGAGCTTGTTTTGGGCTCCTCCCCTTCGTAGTGGGCTCAGTTCCTTGCTCAGGCCTGCTGCAAGCTGCCCTAGGAGCAGGGTGCCTTTGTGACATTTGTGGTTGCAAGCTGCCCTAGGAGCAGGGTGCCTTTGTGATATTTGTGGTGTCCAAAAAAATCTTAAAGAGATTTTCAGTGTACAATCAGAAAGAAAATGAAAACCACATGGAAAATTCAGCTCCTTCCAATGTGTTCTTAGTCTCCCATTCTACATCCTGCTAGGCCCTCTTGTGCAGATGATGACTGAGAATATCTTCTTTAGAGTAATAAATCACAGGAACATTAAATGCGTCCTTGCAGCTGCACGAGGGCTAGTTAGAGGCCTATTCAAGAAAAGGGCTTATGTGGAGGGGTTTTTCCCCCTGCCTTTTAAAAAGCCACCTGTACCATTTTTGTCTTGGTTTTTAAGTGGAAATGATTTTAAGATGTAATTTTCTTCCTCTACTTGTGTTTATGATGTACAAATAGTTCTTTGTTAAAAGGGAAAGAAAAAAAGAAAAACCCAAACCCAAATGCTAAACCTAATTAAGTCTCTTTAGAGAAAGTGTGCCTCTTTAACTTTCCAACTTCCTTTCTGAGTTAGTAATTTCAGGGCTGGACAAGATGCAGGTGGAAGGAATTTCTTCACTGACAGCTGGCCCTGAATCTTTCACATTCCTGGAAGTGCACCAGTTCAGGGTACAGAGCTATCTGGGAGAACTAGGGCTAGTCTGCAAAAAGCACGTACTGTAATCTAAATCCTTTTCCTGTTCATTGGAAAAATCCCAAAAGTTCTTTGAGGCTAGCAGAGATAGCTTTGAGAAGAAAATTGGGACCAGATCATCTAATCCAGATGTGGAAAACCAGGCCTTGAGGAGGGAAGAAACCTTTTATTATAAACTAGGCCTTGAGGGAAAAAAAATCTCTTCTTTATAAACTAGACCTTGAGGAGGGGAAAATCTTTTCATTGTAATCATATCAATTCTAGTTAGTTTCACATAACAAGGTTAGCCATGCAGTTTGGCAAAGATGATGATCAGCCATGTAGAATGATTTAAAGAGTTCCAGAAAGGCTCCCTCTACCATAAAATCATCCCTAGTCAGGTTCATAATGCCTGATAGCCCTTCATCAGTGATTCTTAGCCCTTTTTGGTCAAGGACTTGCTTTAGGATCTGGTGAAAGACCTTTCTCTGCAGAAACGCACATGTGTGTGCACATGTCAGCCTTTAGGCATTGTTTTTCTTCATTCGGTGTAATTCTTTATAGATCTACCCAAGATGTATGTGTGAAGCAATAATTTGTTCCTGTTTACAGACTCCTGTAAACTACTGTGGGGAGTCTTTGGATGGTCAGTGTTTCTCATAGTTGATTTTCAAGAGCCACGTAATGGGCAGCCTCCCTACACATAGACCACTGTTGAGGTAAATTGAAAAGAAACCCTATTGCATTTTTATCACCATTATATTAAAATATTATTTAGAATAATATATTTAATAATAACTTAATATAAGGGAGAGGGATGAGATTTAGGGGCAATATTTCACCAAGGTGTATAGGTCTACCTTGGTGATGCACAGCTTGACCACAGATCAACTTCTATATTGAACTGGTTTCTTTCCTTCCTATTTCTACTAAATTAAAAAAAAATCCAAACTTTAAAATACTTTAAATGCTTTAAAATACCCCAGGATAGATGAAATAAAAATGGTATAATTTGATAACTCATTTGTCTTAGTTAGGTTTCCCCAAAGCAGAGTCTGAGGCAAGGACTCGGGAGTAGTTGGGCATATTTGGGGTGTTGTCCCAGGAAGCAGGAGTGGGGTATTTGGGAGAATTAAAGAAGGAGGAAAAGTCAACGTGAGGGTGCATTGTGAGGTTGCTACATTGCGCCACAAGGGTTTGATTCTGGTTGGGCTTCCTGAGAAGGATACCGAACATCTCCCCGAACTGTCCCCCTGATGGATGAGTGGTGGTAGTTCTCATCCACTCATTCCTATCCCCGCCCCTCCCCCCATTCAAGGTTATCCCCAAAGGGATTAGCATTCCCACTCTTCCAGGCTGCGCTTTTTTTTTTTTTTTTTTTTTTTTTTTTTTTGTGGTACTCGGGCCTCTCACTGTGGCGGCCTCTCCCGTTGCGGAGCACAGGCTCCGGACGCGCAGGCTCAGCGGCCATGGCTCACGGGCCCAGCCGCTCCGCGGCATGGGGGATCTTCCCGGACCGGGGCATGAACCCGCGTCCCCTGCATCGGCAGGTGGAGTCTCAGCCGCTGCGCCACCAGGGAAGCCCTAGGCTGTGCTTTGATGTGGACTGGCTTTGAAGAAGGCACTGGGGCAGAAGCAGAAAGAGAGAAGCTTGATCTTGAGGTGAGATGCTCTTGGGGTGATATGAGTCTGAGCTTGCACAGAACTGTCCATCACAACTCTGGCTAAAATCAGAGGTGGATGGAGGGACTGTGATGTAGGGCCCCAGAGGCATTTGCACTAATACTGAAGCTGAGTAGTGGGTACATGGAAGCTCATAGTCCTAACCACCCTACTTTTGTATATGTTCGAGAATTTTCATAATAAAAAGTTAGAAATCCTAACTCAGAATCATAGGTCATTGGGAACTGCCTTAAGTATTTAGTGGCTTCCTTGTATAGTTTTGGGTGTTTGGAACAAACATGGGCCCAGAAATTACAATGAAAGCTCCCTGCTGACACTTTGAAGCACTCCATCAGATGCTAAAGTCCTTGAACAAATCATACTCAAAGGCTGGAAGGCTGAATAGTTAAACCAGGAAGTAGATGGGTGTGGATTCACTGATCACTTCTTTGATTGATTCTGTTCTACAAAGTGTGGTAGCAAGTTCTACTGAAAGGCTTGGATGTGATGTTTAAATGTCCCCAACAATACGTAGTCTATTTCTTTCTGTGAGAAGTGAAGAAATCTCCACATGTTGGCCCCATAGTTTCGTCTTTTTAAAGAAATCCTGCTCATTTCATCTTTAACATTAAGCATAGTGATATTTCATCACTGAAGTAATTACTTGCAGCCTCTTTGAGATTCTGAATATATGGCTATGAAATACCTCTTGAGCAAGGCATTTAAAATCTGAGAAATTATCCTTAGTGTCATTATCAATGTCAGAGTCTTCCCCCCTGCCACCATCCCTTGTTTTAATAACTTGCAGGAAAGTGATTTCTCTCAACAGCTGGCATGCTTAGAGTAGAAAAGTGGAGTTGGTATTTGCTGCATTTCTTTGTACAGCATGCTGGGAAGACATACCCTTAGGGGCCACAATTTGATTATATTCACAATTTTTATGTTTTTTTTCAATACTGAATGGGATCAAGGGACATGTTACTGATTGCTAACTGTTATCAGCATATCAAGCAGTGAGTAGCTTGGCATTTGGGTGCCACCTCTGTTATTTGCTTAGCAACATATTTCTGGACTGTGCTTATGGCTAATGCTCTTCAGAATTGATCCCAGTGCCCTTTTTCCAGTCTACTTTGTGAGTCACAAAAAACACTTGATAACTGAATTAAAAATCTTTCTTCTTAAAAAAATGCTGTATAATTGACATTTAACATTATACTAGTTTCAGGTGTACAGCATAATGATTCAAAATTTGTATACACTGCGAAATGATCACCACTATGAGTTTAGTTAACATCTGTCACCATACAAAGTTAAAACATTTTTTTCTTGTGATGAGAACTTTTTAAGATTTATTCTCAACAACTTTCAAATATGCAATACAATATTATTGACTATAGTCACCATGCTGTACGTTACATCCCCACGACTTATTTATTTGATAACTGGAAGTTTGTACCTCTTGACCCCCTTCACCCATTTCACCTACCCCCAAACTCCCTCCCCTCTGGTAACCACCCATTTGTTCTCTGTATCTACGAGTGTAGTTTTGTTTTGTTTTGAAAACCTTTCCTCTTATGTGGAGAAACTGGATCACTCTTACATTGCTGGTGGAAATGTAAAATGGTACAGATTCTGGAAAAGAGTTGGACAGTTTCTTATAAAACTAAATATGCAACTGCTCTACAAGCCAGCAATTGTACTCATGGGTGTTTATCCCAAAGAAGTCAAAACTTATGTTCACACAAAAACCTCTACACAAATGTTCACAGCAGCATTATTTGTGATAGCCCCAAAATGGAAACAATCCAGATGTCCTTCAACAGGTGAATGGTTAAACAAACTGTGGTATATCCATGTCATGGAATACTATTCAGCAGTAAAAAGGAACAAATTATTGCTTCACACATACATCTTGGGTAGATCTATAAAGAATTACACCGAATGAAGAAAAACAATGCCTAAAGGCTACATACTGTATGATTCCAAATGTATAACATCCTTGAAATGACAGACTTACAGAAATGGAAAACAGATTCGTAGTTGCCAGGATTAAGGTGGGGGTAGTGGGTGTGGCTATTAAAGGGCCACATGAGGGATCCTTGAGGCAATGGAAATGTTCTGTGTTGTGACTCTATCAATGTCAGTAACCTGGTTGTGATATTGTACTACAGTTTTACAAGGTAATCTTATTGGGGAAACTGGGTAAAGGATACCTGGGTTTCTCTCTATTATTCTTTTTTTTATAGAACTTTTTAAAAAAAATTATTTATTTCATTTATTTATTTTTGGCTGCATTGGGTCTTTGTTGCTGCACGCGGGCTTTCCCTATTTGCAGTGAGCGGGGGCTACTCTTCATTGCAGTGCACAGGCTTCTCATTGCAGTGGCTTCTCTTGTTGCGGAGCATGGGCTCTAGGTGCGCAGGCTCCAGTAGTTGTGGCCCACGGGCTTAGTTGCTCCGCGGCATGTGGGATCTTCCCGGACCAGGGCTCGAACCTGTGTCCTCTGCATTGGCAGGTGGATTCTTAACCACTGCACCACCAGGGAAGCTCTCTCTCTGTATTATTCTTAAACTGCATGTAAATCTACAATTATCTCAAAATTACAAGCTTAATTTCAAAAACTCCTTTCCCCTTATGGCGTGGGATTTCAGGGTCAAAAATGCAAAAACGTCGTGGAGCACTTCTCCCTGTATATATACCACCGCTATGCCAAGAGTCTGCATATCAGTGGTTTTTTCAGACTCCATAGTAAAAAAAAAAAAAAAAAAAAAAAATCTGCTAGCACCCACATGTGTTAGTAATTGCCCTTCTCCATTGTGTGCTATAGCTATTATGGATGTCCGCTGATGTTGTTTGTTACAGGAATTTTGCCAATAGCTCATTCTGCTTTCTCTAAGTCATTTGTCATTAAAGTTGTGCCTGGTTTTACAAGCTTCTTGACAGTAAAGTGACTTGTACTTGTTTTGCCAAGAGGCCTAACAACTTTGAAGGATACTCCTATCACTTCAGTATCTTCTCTGCCTTAGTCACAATATTCATCAATTTGATACAACAAGGAATTACTTCATGCTTGTTCTCAAAAAATTCAATTGGTTTATCACAGGGTTCACTGTACTTTGTTTAATAATTATGTAAAAGCTTTGATGACTTCATGCTTCAATTTGATAGATTTTATTACAAACAGCATGCTGGAAACTAGGGGCAAAGGTAACAAAATCAGATATTCAGATATTTATCTTCTTCACATTTGCATTTTTGGCTGCTTGTGTGCTATTGTCACATGCACAGATTTATTTGTCCCAGCACATACAGATTCATATTTTGTATTCATACTGGAGTCCTGTTCACTATTTATGTTCATGATGTTAACTGAGTTGTAGCATTTAATTTACTATTTTTATTGCTACTTTAATATTCAGTGAACCTCTTTTGAGTGGTTGATTAGGTTGGGGATCTAATGATACACAAGAGCTATAACACAAAATGCAAATTTAACAAGCATAAGCAATAACATGCAAAAGGCACAAATATATGTTAACAGAGATGAATTGTACCCTGACAAATGAGTGTTGACAAATACAGCTCTTATTCATGCCCAATCTTGAAGAACATAAGGATTGTTAAGAATGTAATGTGATTGCTGTGAAAAATCACAATTAGCCTTACATCTCAAATAAGTGGAAGGTATGTAAAGAAATAATCTCATTGCTTTTTCCTCTGCCACTTGCTAGATTTCTGGGGAAATTAGTGACCTTGGACCACCCAGAGTCTATGCACCATACTTTAAGAAGCCATGCCTAAGGTAAAGGTGTATGCTACATATTAAACACATTTATTAATACATTAAGTTTTAATTCTATTTAAGTTGGTTGAACTTGATTGAACTGAATTGTCAAGTTTCTACTCTGGGTAGGAAATTGTGACAAAACAGATGCTTTTTCCTGACAGGAAAGAAGGTATGACATCTTCTATAATAATGGAATTGTAGCTGGGATGAGGCCGTCCAGCTGGGAACTACATTTCCCAGCCTCCCTTGTGGTCAGGTGTGTCTGTGTGAGCAATGGAATGTGAGCAGAAGTGATGTGTGCTTATTCTCGGACCAGCCCTTTACACATGTGCTCCTCTATGCTTTCTTCCTGTTTCTGTGAGCAGAAACATGGTTGTTCCTGGAACACAGCTTCAATTGGGCAGATGACACTGTTGCCCTAGAGGAGGGTGGAGAAACATGATGGGATGGAATGAACCCAAGTCCACGAATGACTGAATGGAGCCAAGTAGCTCACTTATGTGCCTGGGACTGTCATGTGGAGAGAAACTTCATTGTTCTTTTTTCACTGCATTGTTGGGTCTTTATGTTATAGCAGCTTAGCCCTTTAACCCTGATAAAGAAGGGGAAACCCTGGAGGTCTGAAAGCCCTAGTTGGTAGGTTGTGGAGAAGAGTGGCTCTTGGTGGTACAGGGCAGGTAGGAGAATATGAGAGCCAGGACTTGGCACAAGACTAGTCACTATGGTAGGTGGGTATTGGCAGGTGAGTGCCCCCCTGATTTCTAATGCCGATTCTGATGGTACTGCCAGGTTGGAGAGATGAGAAGGAAGGAATAAGCTTGGTCATGAGTCATGCAGAAATGTAATAGTGTTCTTATAGTAAAGATTAACTGACTCGGGAACTGGTGGCACTCAGAGTCACCCTGTTTAGGATTAGAAGGAAATTAAACCAAGGGAGCCGTGTTAGGCCTAGGTCATCCCTGGGCCATGTGATGCTAGCTCCAGGAGAGTGGCAGTTCTAAACTCCCCAAAGGGTGACTGGGAATCTTGATTTACTTCAGTCATGGTTAGTATAAGAACTGCTTCAGATCTTAGTCTACAGGTGTGGCTTCGTTTGTGGCTTCAGCTCTAAAGATTTGGAGCTAGGAGAAATCAGAGCAAAATCTCATTTACCTCACAATTTGACCTACAGCTGATATAGTGCCTTGGCCACGGCTAGGGCACTTTTGTGTAAACTAGGAAAAGTGCCCTCTTTTCTGGGCACATGGCCTGGCAGACACACAATGTACCAAGTTACGAAAGAAAGCATGGCTTGGTGAGTGCAGTGCATTTTGGATTTCAGCTCCCATTTGCCTCCATGACTGGGCATCTTTGTGCAGTGAACAACATGCACAACTGTACATGACGGCCTTGCAGACTACCAGAAGTACAATGAGAGTGAAGAGTGAAATTGGAGAATGAATGACCAATTCAAATGTGACCCACTGACTTGGAAATGCAAAAGGAAACTATTTTGGAAAAGTGCTTCCAAATGAATGCAAGTTGGTGTGCCCAATGCACAGTGAGGCCAAACAATACCAAAACGTTGGAGTTTGGAGCAGAGAAAGATTTATTGCAGGGCCAAGCAAGGAGCCGGGTGGCTCATGACCCCCCAAACCCCAAACTGCCCGATGGGTTTCAGGAAAGCATTTTTAAAGGCCAGGTGAGGGAGGGGAGTCACAGGATATGTGATCAGCTCATGCACAGTTCTGTGATTGGTTGATCGTGAGGTAACAGGGTGGTATCACAGGGGTTCACATTATCAGTCCTTAGGCTCCAGGAGGCCTGGGGCTATGGGCTTATGGTCATCAAGTAGTTAACATCTTCCATTTGGTGAGGGGGGTTTCACATCTGTAAAACAACTCAGGAAATGTGCATCAGATACTGTTATCTAGGTACTTCAGAGAGGAGCTAAAGCAGAGGACATGGGGGAAGGGCCTGCCTGGGGAAGGCCACACAGGGTCCTGCTCGGTTACAGAACCAAAAGGTGAAGGGTGATTTAACAAGTTTTAAACTTGATATGCAAAGGGCTATACTCAAATATACAATGTATTTTCTTGTATCAATACCTTTTACTCATGCTGTTTCCCATCTGAAGCATTCTCTCTGGTTATATAATTCTTATACATGCTTGAAGGCTCAGCTCTAGGCTTAACTCTCCAAAAAGCTTTTCATGACCTCTGTAGAGATCCCTCCCTCCCTCTTGCTGCATAATCAAATGGGTAAGCCATGCTCAAAAAGAGGTCTATTTGTTTGAGTGACTGAGTCTGGAAAACTTCTTCTCCAGTCCAAAACAATGTTAAATTCCACGTAGGGAACCTCCAGCAAGCTCCCCATGGTAGGGTATGGGGACCACGTGGGACCAATCAACTTAAAGTCTTTCCCCTGTTCAAACACTATTTTAACAAATTCTTGTAGTGAAAATAGCACTAGGCTCATTGCCTAGTTCTAGTTCTAGTCCAGTTTCACTATTAATAGCCACGTGACTTTGAGCAAGGTGAATCACCTCTCTGGCCAGCCTTAGTTCCCTACCCTATAAAATGAAGAAAGAGCTTTATTGGTCTACCATGTTGTAAAGCAACACGATAAACAATGTGGTAATTGAGCTGAACTGTGAAGATGTATTAATATCTATGTTAATACCTCACTTCTAGCTCAGCCTGAAGCGACTTTTCTTTGGTGGTGAAAGGTCACAAGGTGTTTTACGTGTCTGGTGACCGACAAACAACTATACAAAACTCGAGGAAAATATAACTCTCCCTCTTAGCGTGTGTAATTTTACTTTCCTTGTTGTTATTAATGGGCTGCCACCACATCTTTCTCCTGTAGGAAGTTCATTCATCCATTCTATTTAGGGTTGCTAGATTTATCAAATAAAAGTACAATAAGATTCCTCCATATTTGTTTAGTGCTTCACAGGTTAAAGAGGCAGGGGGCAATGGAATGGAATGGATTGCATTATAGCAGCAGGAATAGCCTTGCTATCTAAAGCGTGTCCCTCCACTGGCTGCTCCAGAAATACCTGGGAGCTGGTTAAAAATGCAAACTCTGTGCCCCACCACAAACCTATTGAATCCAAATTTGCATTTTAACAAGGTCCCCAGGTGATAAGTTGTATGTTAAAACTTGAGAAGCCCTGGGCTAGCTGCTAATTTCCTCCCGCATCTGCTCCACAGCTGTCCCTAAACTCTGGAATAGGGAAAGGGGAGGAGGGTTGCCTAAAATGGGAACTTTCCGTTGGCCCCTGCATCATAGGGACTGTAGCAGATTCAGTGGTTTTGTAGGGCAGTGGTGCATAAATAGCAGGTAACGTTGAGTTTTCTGTCTGGGCCATGTGCGAAAATGAAGTCAGAAACCATATCCACAGTATGATGAGAGCACCATGTCTAGGCAAGCCTTGACCTGGGTCAGGCTGTCATCTCTGCCTGGTTGTGACATCTATGCCTGTGAGTACTCTTGGCTCCCCTTCTGGCTCCATTTTCTCACCTATGAGGCCCTCTCCCTTTTCCTTTCAGGTGCTATGTGTGCCTCCCCCCACCAACCAAAGTGAACACCTGGGAAAGAAGGCATATACTCTGCTGTGCGGCCTGGTTCCTAACAGGCTGCAGACTGGTACCAGTCCGCGGACCAGGGGTTGGGGACCCCTGATCTAGTGTGAAATTAAGTACATGTTTCTCTTCCCCTGGGCTTGTTGCTTTCTCAGTTGACTTCTACTTTCTGAACCCCCTTTTTAAAGGGATATCAGTCCTCAGCTAGCTATTGGACTAGGGTATTGGGGGAGGGGCTGGGTCATACATGCCTTCTTAGAATAAGGACAGCTCTCTTTGTAGGCTCTTGCCCCCCCCAGCCCTACCCATATTCCTTAGTCTCTCCACTTGGCCAGCCTCTCACACAGTTGCCCTTCCTGCCCCACCCCACCCCTCCCAGTCTGGGCTTTGTTGGGCTATGGGTGAGGCTAGACTGGGGATGGCTGTACCCTAGAGACCAGTCAGAGACAGAGAGACACTAAAGCAACCTGGGGAGGCCGAGGAAACCAGAATAGGAAGGAGTACAGAGAAGTAGGCATAGTATGGTACCTGTGGGTCTGATAAGAGGGGACTGGGGACTGGGATTCAGAGTCAAGAAAGGCTCCAGTTTTCTGAAGAATTAGGGAGTTGGCCTCAGATCTGGGAACCTGACATGCTGACCAAGGATCCAGGGAACAGAGAGAGTCATGACTGGGCACAAGTTATTGGCAAGAAACCAGGGACTGGACAGAGGTCCTGAGGTCACAAAGGGCCAGAAGCTGGGAGAGATTTGGACCTCTAAGTGGGTTGGTGGCTTTAGGAGCAAAGGTTCAAGTCCTGTGCTAAAGTCCCACCATTTGCTTTATTCATCTGTGTTAGAGACTTGGGCATTATAGAGTGGGGGTTAAGAATGTGGGTTCTGGGGCTTCCCTGGTGGCGCAGTGGTTGGGAGTCCGCCTGCCGATGCAGGGGACACGGGTTCGTGCCCCGGTCCGGGAAGATCCCACATGCCGCAGAGCGGCTGGGGCTGTGAGCCATGGCCGCTGAGCCTGCGCGTCCGGAGCCTGTGCTCCGCAACGGGGGAGGCCACAACAGTGAGAGGCCCGTGTACCGCAAAAAAAAAAAAAAAAAAAAAAAGAATGTGGGTTCTGGATCCAGACGACTAGAGTTTAATTCCTGGCTTCACCACTCACCAGCGGTGTATCTTTGGATAAGGCACTTAATTTTCTTGTGCCTCCGTTCTCCATTGTCTCATCTGAGGGACACTGTGAGCATCAACTGAGACAATGCACAGCAAACAGCACAGCACCAGCACTCAGACAGCCTAGATAAATGCTGTGTGTTATTATGATTTACTTTTTTTTTTAAGCTATTTTTTAAAATTTATTTTTGGCTGCGTTGGTCTTTGTTGCTGCACACCGGATTTCTCTAGTTGTTGCAAGCAGGGGCTGCTATTCGTTGTGGTGCGCGGGCTTCTCATTGCGGTGGCTTCTCTTGTTGCAGAGCATGGGCTCTAGGCGTGCGGGCTTCAGTAGTTGTGGCACGCCAGCTCAGTAGTTGTGGCTCGCAGGCTCTAGAGCATAGCAGGCTCAGTAGTTGTGGCGCATGGGCTTAGTTGCTCTGAGGCATGTGGGACCTTCCCGTACCAGGGATTGAACCCATGTTCCCTGCATTGGCAGGTGGATTCTTAACCACTGTGCCACCAGGGAAGTCCCTATTATGATTAACTTTTGTCAACCTAAATAAGGAGGTAAACTGAGGCAAGCTCAACTTACCCAAAATTTGGGTTTGTTTATTCAGGAATAGCAGGAGAAAGTACAATAGCAAGCTACAGGTGAGTCCCTTGAGTGTTTGGGGTGGGCTGTATCTATAAGCAAGGAGCACAAAGAGGGGGAAGTACAGCCAGAGTCCAAGCAGTAAGTTCACTGGCTTGAGGATGGGGAGAGATGTTCATTGATTAGGAGATAAGTCTCCGTCCTCTGTAAATCAGGCATCTAATGGAAATCCGTCTCTCAGTTAAGTTCCATTCTTCTGAGGGTGCATGCATGAGATTCTCCACTTCCTATCTTCCGGTTCCATTTTAAACTGAAACCCTCTCACACCCTCAAACTCCATGCTTCCATCCTGCTGCTCCTCAGACTGACCTATGGTCATCAGTACATGTTCCCTCTGCTTGGAACACCCTTTTTTGGTTAATTCCCTTTCATCTTTCAGGCCTCAGTCCAGAAATCACTTTCTGTGTGAATTTCTATGAGAAAAATGCACTGTGTTTTCTTTTGTTCTCACACTAACAATACTTTTGACATCAGATATGTGGACTTTCCACACCTAACAATTCTCTGACATCAGCTGGGTGTCCTACAAGTCAATTCTTTTCCAACACTAACCGGAGTTATTGCAGACCTCACAGGTAAAGGCTCAGTCCCACAAGACTGCCACCCACTGAGATGCCAGTTGAAAGTCCAGGTTGTCACCTGTGCTTCTCACCGACTGTCTGTAAATTGGAGGTTCCCATGACCCACTCCTCAGGTTTGATCATTTGCCGGAGCAGCTCACAGAACTCAGGGAAACACGTATATTGGTTTATTATGTAATAAAGGTTATGATAGAAGGTAGAGATGAACAGCCAGATGAAGAGGTACATAGGGCAAGATCTGGGATGGTCCTGAGCACAGAAGCCTTTGTCCCCATGGAGTTGGGGTGCACCACCCTCCTGGCATGCAGATGTGTTCATCAACCTGGAAGCTCTCTAAACCCTATACTTTTGGGGGTTTTATAGAAGCTTCATCACATAGGCATGATTGATCATGAACTCAACGTCGAGCCCCTCTCCCCTTTCCAGAGGATGGGGGGCAGGGCTGAAAGTTATGAGCTTCTAATCATGTCTTGGTTTTTCTGATGATCAGCCCCCATCTGGAAATTATCCAGTAGCCCACCCAGAGTTGCCTCATTAGATCAAGAGATACTGCTATCACCCAGGAAATTCTAAGGGATTTAGGAGCTCTGCATCGGGAACCAGGGTCAAAGGTCAAATGTTAGAACCAAAGATGCTCCTACTGCTCTTATCACTTAGGAAATTACAAGGGTTTTAGGAGCTCTGTGCCAGGAACCTGGGGGAGGGGGAGTGGCACGCAGAGACCAATGTATATATTTCTATTATCTCACGGGGTCCCTTCCCAGACCCTCTTGGAATGGGTGAGATGCCCTCCTTCATCCGCTCACAGCACTTGCTCTTTCACATCATGCATTGTAATTGCTCATTTCCTTGTCTGTATCTCCCATCAGACCCTCGGCTCCATGAGTTTTTAGATTACATCGTTTTTTGTTGTTTTTTTTTTCCATTGCTGTCTCAGCAGTGCTGACACATGGTAGAAATTCATTAAATGTTTGTTGATTAAATGAATAAATGGTGAGAGACTCCAGGCTTAGATCCTTTGGGGAGCCATAGCCAGACAGGATTTCTCTGTTAAAGCTTAATCTACCAGCAGCTGAACAATGTAGAGCCAGAGCCCCAAGGCCTGAGGTCCCTTTCAGATGAAGTCCCACTCAGGAGGTGGCAGTGAAACCCACCTGGCCCCCACCCCCTTACCTGCTTCCTGTGTGTTGTATGGGCCACAGGGGCGTTGAGAGGAACAGCTTTCAATTTGAGGGGGGTCCCTACACATTATCCAAGCTGCTTTGGCAGCCACCATCTTTCCCAATCTGGCTTGTGTAATGATACCTCAAGGCTGGTAAACAAAAAATAGTCTAATACCATTCAAAGCATTCTGGGAAGTACATTATGTGTGCTCCTGCTTGTGGCATATGAATCTGTCTTACATCATTAAGATGCTGCGGGCCTCCCTGGTGGCGCAGTGGTTGAGAGTCCGCCTGCCGATGCAGGGGCCGCGGG
>NW_006791462.1:657114-657982 GCF_000442215.2 Lipotes vexillifer | reverse complement strand
CAAAAAAAAAAAAAAAAAAAAAAAAAAAAAAGATGCTGCTTTTCCAAGTGTTCATAAACTCTTAAATTTATTTTCTTTTAATAGACCCCTCAGTCTGTCTTTGTGAGGAAAATGATAGCCTCCACCAGCAGAGCTGCTGGAGCCAGGACGGGGATTTAAAGGCTGTGGGGGCCTGAAGAGATGGGCTTAGAAGTTGCAGGGGACAGGCTGGACAATGGGCCCCTCCTTCCTCCTCCTGAGCTCCGCCACTTTCCTGGGGAGCAATCACAGAACATTCTCAGGGACCTCTATGTGACCATCAGAACTGCCTAGACACTTGTAGAGAAATTCTACACATTTCTCCAAAACTTGCAGGTGGTAGAGTTCACCTGGGGAGAGTTCATTTTGTGTGAGAAAAGTAGACAGGTAGCACAGAGCAAGTGAGAATTGGAGCCAGGGAGGTAGCTGCCAGCTGCTCTCAACATGGGCAAACTAGCCATGTGTACTGATTGCAGGTTTGGGGCACTGGGGTTAGGACTGGAGAGTTTGGCCCCCTTTAGATAATTTGGAAAAAAGCACATTTAAGCTTCGGAGACCCTGATTTCTTGCCCCATTATCAAAGGGCAATTTAGAGTCACATTGCTGTCTGTGGGGTTCCAGGGTAGGGTCTTGCTAAATCTGCTAAATTTTCTCCTTGGTGTATGGCTTGAAAAACCCTGCTATAGTTGGCCTTCCGAATTGGCAGTTTCCACATCTGTGGATTCAACCAACCATGGATCAAAACTGTTTTGTTAAAAAAAAATTCTAGAAAGTAACAAAAATCAAAATTTGTGAGCTTCCCTGGTGGCACAGTGGTTGAGAGTCCGCCTGCCGATACAGGGGACGCGGG
>NW_006791462.1:598014-657072 GCF_000442215.2 Lipotes vexillifer | reverse complement strand
AGCCATGGCCGCTGAGCCTGCGCGTCCGGAGCCTGTGCTCCGCAATGGGAGAGGCCGCAGCAGTGAGAGGGCCCCGTACCCAAAAAAAAAAAAAAAAAAAAAAAAAAAAAAAGCAAAATTTGAATTTGTTGTGCCAGTAACTATTTACATAGCATTTACATTGTATTTACAACTATACAGTGTATTAGATATTATAAGTAATCTAGAGCTTATTTAAAGTATGCAGGAGGATGTGTATAGGTTATATGCAAATACTATACCATTTTATATAAGGGACTTGAACATCTCTGGATTTTGGTATCTGGAGGGTTCCAGGATTAATTCTCCATGGATACTGAGGGACGACTGTACTTCAGTCTACTCTAAACCTCTTTTCCCAACAGGGAACCCAAATCAGTTAAGGCTCTTGACACTTTTGGCCTAAAGTCAATTTATTCTCATAAATAGAAACTATAGGATTCCAGAGGAAGCCACTGCTTGTGGAATATTCAATAGGAGAAAAACCAAAAAGGAGACTTTCTTAGAAGCCCCATGCCTATTCACATGGGAAAAAGAATCCAAATCTGGGGATCTGAGAGGACCACCAGGGCCTTCCTCAGATATTTAAGTGAGAGAAATGATGCAGATTCAGGTGAAAGACAACTTGAACTGGAAGCAGCACTGGTGTTTGGCTGAGTGGCTTTTGGACAGTGAGCTGTAAGGAGTTTGTTTCCCTGCAGATGTCTTGCAGGCACCTGTAAGGAAAGAGATGTTCCCAGGTGTTTCGGGGAGTAGGGACTGGGAGGGTTTATTGCTAAGTGACCCACGCTATAGCCTGTTCACAGCACAGAAGGGCAACTTGGCCCACTTGAGACTGTACTGTCTATACTAGTATTTCCTTAATATATATATATTTTATAAATTTATTTGTTTTTGGCTGCATTGGGTCTTCGTTGCTGCTCACGGGCTTTCTCTACTTGCGGCGAGTGGAGGCTACTCTTCACTGCGGTGTGCGGGCTCCTCATTGCAGTGGCTTCTCGTTGCAGAGCACGGGCTCTAGGCACCCAGGCTTCAGT
Organism: Lipotes vexillifer; assembly: GCF_000442215.2. Taxonomy (NCBI): domain Eukaryota; kingdom Metazoa; phylum Chordata; class Mammalia; order Artiodactyla; family Lipotidae; genus Lipotes; species Lipotes vexillifer. The sequence continues at coordinate 656,017 of NW_006791462.1, read as the reverse complement.
AGCTGCAGCACGCGGGCTCAGTAGTTGTGGCTCATGGGCTCTAGAGCGCAGGCTCAGTAGTTGTGGAGCACGGGCTTAGTTGCTCCGCGGCATGTGGATCTTCCCGGGCCAGGGCTCGAACCTGTGTCCCCTGCATTGGCAGGCGGATTCTTAACCACTGCACCACCAGGGAAGCCCCTCCTTAATATTTTTAAAATATTTATTTATTTATTTGGCCATGCTGGGTCTTAGTTGCGGCTTGCCAGCTCTTTAGTTGTGGCTTTCTGACTCCTTAGTTGCGGTACACAGGCTCCTTAGTTGTGGCATGTGAACTCTTAGTTGTGGCATGCATGTGGGGTCTAGTTCCCTGACCAGGGATTGAACCTGGGCCCCCTGCGTTGAGAGCATGAAGTCTTAACCACTGCGCCACCAGGGAAGTCCCCTCGTTAATATTTTTGAGTCAACTCTTTTTATATTTAAACAAATTTTCATTAAAAGGAAACTTTATAGCACTATCATACATTGAAATCCAGTATCAATACCCTAAATAAAAGTGTAATAACTAGCTGTAACTGTTAATTAGAAATGTTCATCTGGGCATGACTAACAATCATCTCGCATCTCACTGGTGGTTTGCCTCACACACTTCGGGTAAAACTATATTGTTCTAAGCAATTTCTCCATCCTCAGGACTATAACGGGCCTTGAAGGCCATCTAATGATCCTCTCTCCCCCGTCTCATCCTGAGATAATCTACACAGTCTTTCGTCTGATAGCCTCCTGCTTCAGCTTGAACTCTCTTTTTTTTTGCCACATTGCATGGCTTGCAGGATCTTAGTTCCCTGACCGGGACTGAACCCAGGCCCTGACAGTGAAAGTGCGAAGTCCTAACCACTGCGCCGCCAGGGAATTCTCTTGAACTTCTCTTATGAGGACATGGGAAACCTTTTGTTTCTGACCAGAAACTGCCATTGCACATTCTTCTTTGCCCTCTGATGTTGACATAAGTATATAGTCTTTGAAGGACTTTTACTGCTAGTGGAAACCTGACATAAGGCCACTTGGGTGTCCCCACCTTTGCACTCTCCCTCTTTCTCTCTTCTCTTTTAACTTAGCCCTTGTAGGGAGGAGGACCAAGGAGCACATAGGTGATGCTGGTGTGTTGGAGAGAATACAGAGGATTGATGTTTGATTTATGTGCATTACTCTGAGGGAAACAAAAACCAAACACAGTGAGCTGGTTCCAGTAAGAAATCCTTAGTCTTGGGAGGGAAGGGGAAAGTACTGAATGCAGACGTGTGAATCTCCTGGTCCAGCTGCCTTTCAAATCATCTTGGAATCTTTTCAGAAAAAGAAGATGGAAGAGAAGCGGGGGGTGGGGGGTGTCTCTAAATAATAAAAAAAAAAGCCTTGGTAGGACATCAGCACTTAAGCCTGCTTGGTTGTTCCTCTAAGAAAGGGTATCACAAAGGGAAGAGACGTTATCTCCATCCATAACAATACATGGCACGGTGACTTTGGCATCCCAAGGGCCTCCGTGCCTCAGTGGTAGCTGCAGATAGGAGTGCCCAGCAGACAGAGTTCCTTAGCACAGGTACCAAAGAATAAACAGGGGTGCAGTGGCAGCAGCCCCTGGCAGGAAGCAGCTATCCTTATGCATTCAATTATTATTCAGGGGTCTTTTGTTCGAGGCTAAGTTCCGTGTGAGAGATAAAGGCAAGAGCTGGTAAAATTTGGGAGAGGACTGGTAGTGTGGCCTGGCAAGGCCTGGGGGAGCTCAGGTAACAATCAGCTCAGAGGAAAACTCTGATGAAACCAGTTCCAGCCATCACAGAATAAGGGGTACATGCCCTTCTAAAGAAGGTCTTTTTCAAAACTCTCAGAAAGGCCTTTAAAATATAATACATGGAAGCAAAGTCTGCAACAAAAACAGGAGGTGTCCTGCCCCATCATTATTGTGAATTAGCCACTTGATCACTGACCATCACTTGAACATACAGGCACCACAGCAGCAAATGGGTCTGGGTGATTGGAGGCCAGCTATTTGTCCTCTAGAGAGACAGAGCTATTAGGGCGATGTCTGGGTGAGTTATTGAAGGGGAGGGAGGCACTCATAGTGCAAAATGGGTCCTCGAAATAGTTTCCTGTGTGATGGCTCAGAAAGAAAAATGGGACTCCAGCCCCATTTGCTAATGTCTGCTGCATCCAGGCGGGGAGTGGGGTCTGTCCGTGAGCTTCATGTTGACACAGGTGCTGGGGAGACGTTGGAGAGGAGAAAACAGGCTGGAAACGTTGCTGTGGGGATCAGCACTGGGGTGGGGAGCGGCTGCAGGGGAAGCAGCTGCATTTGGGTGGTGGAGGTGGGAGGAGGCTTGCTGAGTTTCGAGCATCCAGCCCAGCTCTGTCTGCCCTTCAGGCCCTGGATCAGTGCCCCGGGCAGCGACTGGGGGGAGGGAGGAGGGAGGGAGCTCCTGGGGTCAGAACCACTCATCTGAGACTGGCTTTGCAGTGGATATCTTCATGTGTGAGGGGTGCACCAAGGTCATAGACTGGTGTAATGCCAAGTTCTTTTTTTTGTTTGTAATATTTCAAATTCCTGGTTCCCAGGTACTGATCACCAAAACAGTCAGGTGGCAAGGACCTGTTTACCTCATATCTGCTTAGGAAAGGAGGTTTTTGCTGGCCTCCGCCCTCACAGGAGCTGCCAAGAGCCTCTTCTCTTCTCCTGCAGCTCTCTCTTCCCTCAGCTCTTACAAAGCATGCCAGGAAGTCACTTTCTTGCCTCCTTTCCATGGGAGAAAGAAGGAGGAATAATAATGAAGGTCCATATTTGTTGAAGACTTTACATGAGCCAGGCATTCACAATGATCCTGAGGTGTAGCTGTTAATACTGGCCCCATTTTACAGATGAGGACACTGAGGTTCATTCACCCCTGCTTATTTCCTTCACAACGTGGATCACCACCTCTATTCATCTGGTTTATTTGTACCTTTGTCTGCCTGCCCGCATAGAGCACATACTCTACGAGAGAGGACTTCTGCCTGTTTTGTTCACTGTGTAATGTTCAGGGCCTAAAAGTATGTGTGGCATATCACAGCTTCTCAATAGGTTGTATCTTTCGTCACGTCTGGGATTTGATTTTACCCTACTTACAAGCTCGTAATTTAGCCTGTTATTGTTTTGTGGGTGCTGGAAGGAAACACAAGACTCCCGGATCAGAAACAACAAACTGTATGACTCACAGCACGGCAAGTAGTATGAACATCAACATGTTTGCCTCAGTTCCCTGTAACCCCAAGTCCCACAGGGCAACACAGAGGGATGCAGATGCATGCTTTATACATACTGGGTTTACATCACGGCTGAGGGACACTGAGCTTGGGGAACCCAGCATTTTGTAGCAGGCAGTAAGTGTGCCTACTCTTTGTCCCAGAGGTGACATTAATTCATCCCTCAAGATTCCTCGCTGCAAACGTAACCCTGAGAAATGTCCCAGATAAAGAGCACTCATGGTCTTGCATTCTTAGCATGGCCAGCAACAAATACAGGTGCACAAGAGACCCGTGGAGGAATGTCTCCCAATATCCTCCCCTCTCTGCACTTCTGAACTGCACCTGGGTACTTGGCAGGGCTACTTTGTATTAGTTTCTCTTTAATGCATAGGCCTTGCCTCCTTATCTGATCTAGACTATGAACTTAATGGGGACAATCCCTCCAGCATAATTTGTGGTCCTCATAACTGTCCAAGTTTGTTGCACACAGCAGCTGCTTAGTAAACAACAAAGACAATGACAATGACAGCAGCAGCAGGCTTTGGAGTCACAGACCTGGGTGTGAATGTCAGCTCTGATTCTAACTCATGTTGTGACCTTGGGCAATTTGCTTCACCCCTCTAAACCTGTTTACTCGTCTGTAAAATGGGCACAAGACAAGGTATTTATTTCAGACGGTTCTTGTAATTTAAGTAAATTAATCCAAATGTGGCAAATAGAAAAGTGCCTGGCATGTAATAAATATTCAATAAATGTTAGCTATTTATTATTGCAATTATTATTACTGAGCCCCTATGTGCCAGGCACTTTAATAATCAGTTTAAAAAATATAATCCTCATCTTATTTGAGCATAATAGATGTCATTATCCCTTTTTTGTACAACAGGAAACAGGTTCAGAAAGATTAAAGTAACTTTTACACAAAGTGGCAGAGTGGAGTTTTGAGTACTCTGTGCTATTTCTGAATGGTTTCATCCTTTCTGAAGGAGTGGAATTGGTGACACCACTTTTTTTTTTTAACATCTTTATTGGAGTATAATTGCTTTACAATGGTGTGTTAGTTTCTGCTTTATAAAAAAGTGAATCAGTTATACATATACATATATCCCCATATCTCTTCCCTCTTGTGTCTCCCTCCCTCCCACCCTCCCTAACCCACCCTTCTAGCTGGTCACAAAGCACGGAGCTGATCTCCCTGTGCTATGTGGCTGCTTCCCACTAGCTATCTATTTTACATTTGGTAGTGTATATATGTCCATGCCACTCTCTCACTTCGTCCCAGCTTACCCTTCCCCCTCCCCGTAACCTCAAGTCCATTCTCTAGTAGGTCTGCGTCTTTATTCCCATCTTGCCCCTAGGTTCTTCATGACCATTTTTTTTTTAGATTCCCTATATATGTGTTAGCATACGGTATTTGTTTTTCTCTTTCTGACTTACTTCACTCTGTATGACAGACTCTAGGTCCATCCACCTCACTACAAATAACTCAATTTCTGGCGACACCACTTTTAAATGAAAAGTTTGGAGGCCCTCACAGCCACCAAGCCACTGAGAATCTTACCTCGACTTTCCCCAGAAGCCTAGCCTGAGGGAGTGGAGGGGGGAGAAGCTGAAGGGGAGAGCTGGGGTTGGGGCTGGCTTTTTGAGGAGCTGAGGGTGAGAACAGTGTGTTGAAGGAGGACCAAAGCAGAATTAAATCCAAATGCAGGTGATTTCACTGTGGTTGGGAAAATAACAGCTTTCTGGCCAGAGAATGGAAACCCCTCCCACCAGAGGCAGTGGGGCCCAGGCTCCCAGCAGCTGGGAAGGCTCCTGCACTCACCACAGCAAGCAGGTCTCCCGGATCCAGTGTTTGCTTTCCTTTCTCCTGGGATTTATGCAAAGAGGGCTGCGGAGCAAGAAACCATCAGAGACCAAATAAAACCAATTCAAGGCCAAACAGATGCTCTCTTCTTAAAGGTGCTCAGGGTGACTTAATCTGCAACAGAGCTGCTTGCCACCCCTCCCTAATTTGGGGGTCTCCTGTTGGGGAGAGTTCATCCCCTTCTCTTGGGATATGAGCCAGCTGGGATAGATGTTTCACTCAAAGACACCTGTGCATTTTGTCCCAGATCTGAGCTCCCTGCGAAGGGTCTGTGAACTCATCAAGCAACTCCAGGAAGTGGAAGAAGATCGAAGAATACAAGAGAATCGTCATTTAAGGGTCTTTGAAAGTCTAGCTGGATGTGCTGTGAAGAGGGAAGAGGCAGCTTCCTTGCCCAAGGGCTTCGTACAGAGAGAAGAGCTGTGAGGCCTCAAAAAGGACCACTTGCACCATCGTTTCCTGGGCACAGGAGTGGGGCTTTTAACATGCAGATTAGTGGGCCCCCTCTCAGACCCTCCACATCAGAATCTCTGGGGCTGGGTCCCCACAGTTAGCATTTCGAACAGGCTCTCCAGGTGAGTCACACATGGGTTCTAGAGGGCTTTAGCCTTATCTCTACTACATGCTGGCTGTGTGATCTTGGGTAAGCTATTTAACTCTCTGAGCCTTAGTTTCTTCCTTATAGAGTGGAATAAAAATAGTACCTCCTTCACAACACTATTGGGAGGATTAAGTGAGATTTTTTATGTCTCATTCAACGTGGTAGTTTTTATTAAACTTCTTGTCCCCCCTGCCATGCATTTTTTTTCTGCTGCTTCTTTTCAGTGGGAAATGCAAACTTATTTTTCTCTATTTGATACACCCCCTTTCTTCTCACTGACAGGTGTTTGGCCCCTCTAAACACTTGTTAAAAACAGTGTTAAAAACCTGGGCAAAGCAGAGGCTCCGTGTATAGTGGCTACAGATGGCTACCACATGGCATGCTTCTCTTGAGAAGTGCCTACCTGGCAGTGTCCCCTTTCAGATTGCCTTCTCATCCCTCCCCACAGTTAGAACTTAGGCATCCAGCGTTGCGTCTTTGTGTGGCCCTCCTCTCTGTCAAGGCTACGGACCCTGAGTTAGTCTTGTGGCTGCATAATGTTGCAGCCTGTGTTATCGATCTCTTGTGAGTTTGGTGAATGGGAGTTAATTCCTCAAGAATATTCCCCCCTGTGTGGGCTGACAAAATACAGTGTGTTAATTTCTGAAACAGAAAGCCGGCTCCCAGACCCAAGTTGACCCCACGGAGGAACAGGTCCTGTCTTTGATGGTCATTTGAACATGATTTCATCCAGATTCTTTCTTTCGAGGTAAGAGGGGTGCAAGTGGTTCCCTCTGCTGAGGTGTTGTCCCAGACATTGCTGTTACTCATAAGACATGAAGAGTTATTTGACTTTTGGAAGCAGGGGGTAATGGTGGCTGCACATTAGGATCACCTGGTTAGTTTTAAAACAGATTCCTGGGCCCTGCTCACAGAGATTCTGATTTAACTGGTATCAGCAGGTTTTAAAAGCACCCCACCCAGGCGATTCTAAAGTAGAGTCAGGGCTGGGAACCACTGCTTTAAACTATGTGAATTTGCTCATTCCACAAATATAGGCATACCTCATTTTACTGTGCTTTGCAGATATTGTGGGGTTTTTTAAAACAAATTGAAGATTTATGGCAATTCTGCTTCAAGCAAGTCCATTGGTGCTATTTTTCCAACAGCATTTGCTCACTTCATGTCTCTGTGTCACATTTTGGTAGTTCTCACAATATTTCAAACTTTCCCATTATTATTATATTTGTTATGGTGATATGTGATCAGTGATCTTTGTTACTGTTGTAAAAACATTACAACTTGCCGAAGGCTCAGATGATGGTTAGCATGTTTTTAGCAATAAAGTGTTTTTAAATTAAGATATGTACATTGTTTTATAGACATAATGCTATTGCATACTTAATAGACTACAGTATAGTGTAAACATAGCTTCTATATGCAGTGGGAAACCAGAAAATTAATGTGAGTGACTTTATTGCTACATTTGCTTTATTGCAGTGGTCTGGAGCTGAACCCACAGTATCTCCTAGGTATGCCTGTATTGAGTGCTTATCATGTACCAGGCACTCTTATAGGCCCTGGGAATACAGCCATGAACAAAAGTGACAAAAATCCTTACCCTCATGGAGTTTATGTTTTAATGGGAAAGACAGATAATAAATAAGATAATTATATATATTATATATATAAAATGTTAAATGATGGTAAGTACAATGGAGAAAAATAAAGGAAGTTAGGAGGGAATGGCAGGAGTGATTTGTGAGGCACTTTGAATTAGGGTGGTTGTTTTAGTCTGCTTGGGCTACTATAACGGAAATACCATAGATTGGGTGGCTTAAGCAACAAACACTTATTTCTCACAGTTCTGGGGGCTGCAAAGTCCAGGATCAAGGTGCCAGCAGATTTGGTGTCTGGTGAGAGCCTGCTTCCTAGTTCGGAGATGGCTGTCTTCTCCCTGTGACCTCACACAGCAGAAGGGGTGAGAGAGCTCTCGGGGGTCTCTCTTATAAGGGCACTAATCCCGTTCATGAGGGCTCCACTCTCAGGACCTAATCACCTCCCAAAGGCCCCACCTCACTATCATCACACCGGGAGTTAGGATTTCAACATATGAATTTTGGGGGGACACAAACATTTCCTTGACCACAACAGTGGTCAAGGAAAACTTCATGGAGAAAGGGCCAATTAAGGAAGACCTGAAAGAAGTTCCTGGGTTGAGCCATGCAGATTTCTGGAGGAAGAGTCTTCCTGGCAGAGGGAATAGCCAGTGCAAAGAGCTCAAGTCAGGAGTGTGCTTGGTATTCTAGGAAAAACAAGGAGCCTGGTGTGGCCGGAGGGAAGTAAGGGGGAGCAGTGGTAGATAGAGAGCTCACGGTGGCAGTGGTAGCAGCTGGACAAGTTGCTCAGGGCCATGTAGGCCCTTGTAAGATAGATTTTTACTTTGAGTGAGATGAAAAGACATTGGATGGTTTTGAGCAGAGGAGTGGCATGATCTGACTTATGAAGGTCACTCTGGCTGCTGTGGGGAGGCTAGACTATGAGGAGCAAGGATGGAAAGAGGGAGGCTGTTGTGGGGGGTTAGGGGAGTGTTCGGGTGTTCTTGTCCCCTCTTAGTGTCTCCCTTTGTGGGAATGGCAGTTGTCGGGGGAGTTCGTAACCCTGGACTTTGTGCCACAAGGTTAAAGGGAGAAATAAATCAGATATGAAAGTGTGCCTAACATTTGCAGATGTGGCTTCTCTGGATTAAGAGCCAAACAAACACATCATGGCAATTTCTCTTCCTCTTTTGTCTCTTATTCCGCCTCAGATTCCCCTCCCAACCTATTCCTTGAGGATTCCTAGACACATTTTTTTCCCTGCAGTGACCTAGGTCTCTTATCCTGCTTTACCTCCCGCTTTTGACAGAGAGATAAAGGCTTCTGCGTTGATGTGAGTGGAGATCTTACTATAGTGCCACCTGTGAAACAGCAAAGGGCAGTAGAGATGCTTAACCTGTAAAATGTTCGTTGCACTGGGAAAAATCAATACAATAAATGTTGATTTAATGGCACCCCTTGGGGAAGGGGACTCTGGGCAATGTAACATTCTAGTTGACTGAAATGTAACCCACTCCTCACCCCTGCTTTTTTTCCTCCCTTTTTTTTTCGCATTAGTTCTTGTTTCTGAGTCTAAAAATAATGGGTTTTACCGTGTGCTTATCAGGTGCCAGGCACTGTGCTAGGTGTTTTACAGACCATTGTCTTATTTAATCCCAGCAACAACTGATGATATAGACGTTATCATTATCCCCATTTTAAAGTTGAGGAAATTGAGGCTCAGAGAAATTAAATAAGTCACCCAAGGTGGCGCAGCTGGTAAATAGCTGAGCCCATCTGATACTGTAGATCAGCCTATCAGTGTTTGTCCCTCATGGACTCTTCCTGGGCTCCAGGCAGGGTCTCAGTGCTACCGTGCCAGCCACCTGGGAGGTGCTCAGGGTCAGTGATGCAGTCAGGGAGGGAGCTCAGGGGCACGGGCTGTGCAGCGGAAGGCCTGGGAACAAGGTCCATTTATTATTATTATTTTTAAAAAATAAAAGCCCCAACATCAGCTTGTTTTCTTGTTATTAGGCTCTTCTAGTGGACTGTGGAAAAGCAATGTTTAGTTCATTGATAACAGTGTTAAAATGTTACTATAAGTGGTAAAGCTCCTTAATTTGGTATACCTAACTTTTATTTTTTGCAGGGGGTGGGTAGTGGTAGGGTGGTAGGCAGTGGTGCAAGGAAACCAACCTGAATTAGCTATAAATCTGAAATCCAGGCTCTTTTCAATACGCAGTTTCATTCCTTTCAGTCACAGTTGGTAACAGGAGCTAATGTTACCAAACTGAGAACCTATTTTAATAAATAGATAAGAAAAATCATTCATTGTTCTATGAAAATGGATTCTTCCCTAGTTTAAAAATGTCTGAAAATGTTTACTTTTTTCAAAAGAATAAAAGCTCCCCTTGCCATTTAGTTTATCCGACTCCTTTGCGTACCAAAGCCAGTTTTCACAGATCAAAGCATAAGACGCTGATCTCAGCTCTGGTCTGAATTCCTGCAAAATTTGAATGAGAATTTCTGTTCTGGATAAGCTTCCATGCGCCCCTTCAGACCCTCTCTCCATCCTTCTCCACCCTGCACTCTGCTTCGGGAGGGGAGGCTGACCTGTAGGGATGACGTCAAAGGCCTGACCATCCCCCACTCCTGTTACTAGCCCTGGGTACCCTGCCCCCACCTTTATAAATTGTCCATTTATTAACCTTTACTCTCCAAAATACCCATTTTGAGTGTGCCATCTACTCCCTGCTGGGACCCTGACTGATACAGGTTTTGAGTGATGTCTCTATCTTTATTCCACCTACAGGTCTGAGACATCGATTTCAAGGTGTTATGACCACACTACTAATTTGAATGTACAAAGCTCCATACAACTCCAATGATTGGGTAGTGTCAGGGAACACAGGGACAAAGGAACAATCATCACCTGGCCATCAGATTCCTGTGATGTGGGTTTCAGGAATCTGGGTATGGATAGATCATGACTGGGCAAAAGATAGTTCCAGATCAAGGGGTAATGGTAACCTGTCTGGCCTCTTTGCTTCCCTGTCAAGATCTTTCTGGCTAGGCCTTGGGTCTCAGGCATGGGGTTAAGGCAGGAGACCCCTGTGGACTGGATTCAATGCCCACAGTTGGTCCAAGGAGCAGGATAGGAACACCTGGTTCAAGTAAGGGACTTAAGAAAGGAGTTTGAGTCAAGAATCAGACAGTGTGACCCAGGAAAACACTAGTTCGTGAACTCTTTGAGGGAAGACATTGTGTGACTACCTTGCTCACTGCTGTACTCTCATGAGCACCCAGCCAATAGACTGGCAAATAGTAGGCATTCTATAAATATTTGAGTGAATGATTGAATACAAGATGATGAAAGAACATGCTGACCAATGCACAAAGAAGTTAGGGGGTTACCTTAGGGAGAATCCTATCCCAAGTAGGGAGGTCAATGTTTGGAAATGAGAGCTGTAATTTACCTTCCTTGGCTATAAGAGCCCCAGCCACGCACTGCACACAATCCTTTGGGCAAATTAGCCTACCAAAGCCAAGGACCAGAACCCATGGTCAGTATTCCCACTGCAATTTTTTTTTTAAACTTTTTATTTTATATTGGAGTATAGTTGATTGACAATGTTTTGTTAGTTTCAGATGTACAGCAAAGTGATTCAGTTATACATATACATGTATCTATTCTTTTTTAAATTCTTTTCCCATTTAGGTTGTTACATAATACTGTGCAGAGTTCCCTGTGTTATACAGTAGGTCCTTGTTGGTTATCCACTTTATTTTTAAATATTTATTTATTTGGCTGTGCCGGGTCTTAGTTGCGGCATGTGGGATCTTTTAGTTGTGGCATGTGGGATCTTTTAGTTGCGGCATGTGGGATCTAGTTCCCTGACCAGGGATTGAACCTGGGCCCCCTGCATTGCGAGTGCAGAGTTTTAGCCACTGGACCACCAGGGAAGTCCCTGGTTATCCATTTTAAATATAGCATGCCCACTGCTAGTTTTAAATACAGAAGATTTTGTGAAAATGGGGATCTGATTTGACAAAGGTTTTCTTGGAGCTTAAGTAGCTATTTGAAAATGCAGGGAGATTTTTTTCTACTGAAAACAAAATGTGCCCGTAAGGTCTTTTTTACTAGAAACATGGGGAATGCCTTTTTCAGGCATTCTTGTCAAAGAACACAAGGCCACATAAAAGATCTAGTGGCTGGGCTTCCCTGGTGGCGCAGTGGTTGAGAGTCCGCCTGCCAATGCAGGGGACACGGGTTCGTACCCCGGTCTGGGAAGATCCCACATACGCGGAGCGGCTGGGCCTGTGAGCCATGGCCGCTGAGCCTGCGCGTCTGGAACCTGTGCTCCAGCAACGGGAGAGGCCACAACAGTGAGAAGCCCGTGTACCGCAAAAAAAAAAAGAAATCCCCCTATTCTTTAAAAAAAAAAAAAAAGATCTAATGGCAAATCAGTGCATTATAGTTCTGTTGATACTTCCGCTGTCAGGGCTAATAGTTTTACTTAAGAGTACAATGTGCAAGTGGAATGTTTTAGGTTTTAAAAGTGAGTCTGTATGTATTTAGGGGATCTTTGCTTTATCATTTCTCTCTAGACAGGCCTCCCGAGGACTTCTACCTGGCAATGATTGATGGGGACGAGGGTAATTAAAGTCAAACTCTGTGCTTTCAATTAAGAAGACAAGTTACAGCTCTGGAAGGCTGGGTGTTTGGGATATATCAGATCATTCATCTGGGGAGCCTTTTCAAATTTACAGACCCCTGTACCTCCCCATCCCATGTTGATAACAGTCAGTTGGGAATCACCAATTTAAACTTTGCATCCCTTCCAAAGATCTGAAATGGGAGGTTAGCCTGAATTCCAAGAAAAGCACGAACAATGGTGTGGGAGAAGTTAGGTCAGTGTAGTTTTAGGCTCAACCAAAGGTAATGGATTATGGTGATCCAGAGTGAATGTCCTCCTTTCCACTCAACCCCTAAGCTTTTTTTTTTTTTTTTTTTTTTCTTGCGTTATGCGGGCCTCTCACTGTCGTGGCCTCTCCCATTTGCGGAGCACAGGCTCCGGACGCGCAGGCTCAGCGGCCATGGCTCACGGGCCCAGCCGCTCCGCGGCATGTGGGATCTTCCCGAAACGGGGCACGAACCCGCGTCTCCTGCATCGGCAGGCGGACTCTCAAGCACTGCGCCACCAGGGAAGCCCCAACCCCTAAGCTTTTAACATTTCAGGTCAGCCTAGGCACCTGGAGCTGGTGGGAGAGAGCACCTTCACAGCCCTGCTGAGCACCAGTAGACAAAAAAAAAAAAAATGAGGTCATGCCTTTCTTGTACACAATTTTAATGTAATCCTCACCAGCGTTAGTGAAAATTGCTTTTTGGTGGCTGGAGGGAAGCAAAGAGCACTTGACTGTCTTAACATCCTCATCCCTGACAGCCTCTGTTAAAATGGAAAATTGTTGAGATGGGAAGATCAGCTTCAGAGACTGACGGGGCAGCAGGTTCAAATCTTTGAAAATTTGTTGTGTAAAATGGTCAAGGTCATAAGGAGACACTTCTGTCCCCAGATGCTGTTCACAGAGTGATGGTTCTGTCTTGTTCATATAGACACTAAATGTGCCATAATTATGGTGGGAGGGAAGGGATTCAGAAAAGGAAAAGGAAGGTACAGAAGGCAGGCAGGGAGGGAGAAGAGTTTAGAGGGTAGGGATGAAAGTAGAAAAGGGAGGGGGTGGAAAAAAGTGAGGAGAAAAGAAAGGGGAGGTGGGGGAGGGGGGTTATAATTCAACCCCAGCAGGTGCTGTTAGAGCCACAAGGGCACGCTGGGAGCAAGCGCTGGGGGGCTGAGGAATAAAACCTAGATTAGGAGGAAGGGAAAACGGCATAAAATCCAGGAGTGTATGTGGGGTGGGGGGACTGACAGTCCAAATACCAAGTCCCAACAAGAAGGGAGCAGCTTTCATTGCACGGAGGCTGTGGGGCTCTGTACTTATGGAAAGGATGACAGGAGTGCAATTGTGGGGTGCATGGCAGAGATGGTGACAATGGCCACTTCTATACCTGCCTGCCTAGGAGTTCCTCAGAACAGGGCCCACTGTAGCCCCAAGATTAGCATCGCATAGGTTGGGGCCTAGTGGGGACAGAAGCTGCCAGCGCCCACAGGGCCTGGGTAGATGTGGAGAGGCCAGTGGCACAGCTGTCTGTGCTGTTTAGGAGGCCTTCCTGCTGCAGGGCTGCAAAGAGGCCTTGCTCTGGCCCCAGACGGGCTGAGTGATTCCCAACATCCTGGCAGCTGTGTGGGCCGCACCTGAACAGCACTGGCCCTGCTTTCCCCTCGTTTGCCAGGAGAGGGAGGCACAGCCTGCTGACTTCACCCAAATCTCAGGCTCTTGCCTGGGCCTGGGACAGCATGAGGACTGCAGTTGGAGGAGAGGGAGCCTGAGAAACAAGGGTGGGTGGGGCAGAGAGGAGAAAGGCTGGAAGAAGGGAAAAAAAACAAGGTATAAGCAGAAGTTGTAGAGTCACAGATTTAGGAAGTTGGAGAAACGGGAGGATCCTTATGGCAAGAGAAGGAAAGAACAGAGTCCCTTCTTCTGCATCTCTCCCACTTTGAACCTATTATCAAGTTCTGAACAAGAGTCTTAATCTCGAGTGATGATTTATGAGCAGAATGGCTTTATGGATTCTCTGCTAATTTGACCCTGAGTAATTTCTTTTGCCTCAATGATGGTAGATGGCATACGCTACTTGTAATTGTTCTAAAAACGCTAACTATTTCTCAGATCCATCCCATGTGCGGCATCTAGGATTTTTCTGGATCGTGGTTGTAGTGGTGATGGTACTGGAGTGCTGAAGACATCAAGTAAATGATTTCTGAAGCCTCATCCTTTCACATACATTAATCCGTTTCAACATGATCAAAGGCAGTGGGCTGCCCAGCCAGCCTGGCCCCGCCTGTATATGTGGGTCCCCAGCTGCTCCACTAATCAGGATCCTTTTAAAAGATCTGGCTACTCAGTTACCCTGTTCTCCAAGGTGGGGAGGTGTGGTTGGCTTCTCTTGACAGATGTGCTAGCTGCTTCTTGCAGTGCCCCAGGGAGCCAGGCGTCAGTGGCTCTATTTACTGTTTCAGAAAGGATTGGATACGTCTGTGCTCTGTGCTTTGCGTGTTGCTTCTGGCTGACTGCTTGCAGCAGGTTGAAAAAGCCAAACACCACAAATATTTGTCTGAGGTGGTTGTTATTTAGAATTTCTGATGTCAAGGGAAGCAAAATTAATGCTAAAAGCAGGAAGAGTCTCTCCTTGGCCTTGGGAATGCACGTGACTGTACTTGATTAATCCCACATGTTTGGTAACCATCCTGAGTTTACTGGAACACTTAATAACATTTTAAGCTCTTTCTTAGTAGAAAGAAGAGGTTACTGCCCTTTCCATTGGTAGTCAACAAGCATGTGTCTGGAGCTACGTGGTATATTAGAAGGAGCACTGGATTGAGGGTCGGAGCACTGGTTCTATCAGGTATCAACTTGGTGAACTTGGACACCTGGGTCTTAATGTTCTCATCTGTAAAATGGCGTTGTTGGTCTAGTGCAGTTTCTCAAACTTTCACATGCATTGGAATCACCTGGAGGGCTTGTCAAATCGCAGATCTTTTTTTCTTTTCCATTATGGTTTATCACAGGATATTGAATATAGTTCCCTGTGCTATACAGTAGGACCTTGTTGTTTATTTTATATATAGTAGTTTGTATCTGCTAGTCCCAAACTCCTAATTTATCCCTCCCCCACCCCCTTTCCCCTTTGGTAACCATAAGCCTCAGAGTTTCTGATTCAGAAGGTGGAGTCTAAGAATTTGCATTTCCATAAACTCCCAGGTGATGCTGATGTGGCTGGTCTGGGGACAACACTTTGAGAATCGCTGGATTAGATGATCTCACCAAGATGGTCTCTTTCTGAAACGTTGCGATTGTGTGACTGTGTGGAGTGTGGAGCATGGTGGGGAATAGTCAGGAAATGGAAGCCCAGCTCTAGGCCACTATTTTAGCCAGAGTTAGAGGTAGCAATCCAGTGTGTGACCCAAGGGGCACGGTAAATGAGTTCCTTTCCTAGTGTACCACATGCCTGAAATCTTTACCACAAGTCTCTTGGTTGGCTTAAGGTCCCTGTTAGAATATAAATATGCTCCCTGGGAAGGCAAGGCATATACTATCAACAGTTATTAGTTTCCTGAATCCACTCCCATCGTTCAGCAGATCCTGGAGGCCTGGGATATAGGACAGACAGGTTTTGCATAGGTAAGACAAGGGCTGTAGCAAGGCTCGCTTCTTGGAGAAGGTCTGCCTAGATAAGGTATCATAGTGGGGGCTCTGACTAGCATGAGGACAGTGGGTACCTAAGACCTTGAATAGTGATAAAAACCAACCTTTTCAAACCAGATAATCTTTGAAGCAGTGTATATTAGGAGAATATAAATGCTGCTAGGCATTGGCAAAGGAAACTCACAATTGCCATAGAGTATGAAAAGTTCTAGGAGACAAGAAAACACAGAGGCCACAGGGAGTGACCATAGGAGCTACAGAGGGCGGGGACTTCACTGCCCTGTATGGCAATGGGATACAGGGGCTACCCGTGACAGAACTGTTTCAAAGTTAAAATTTGTCATCATTGCTATCTTTACCCTCTTTTATTTATTGAAAATTCAATACGTGGCAGATATACTATACTATATGCTTCATGTGAGTCATTACATATAATATTCATGAAAAATATACAAAGTATTATTGACTTTTACTTATGAGGAAACAGATTCAGAGAGGTCAAGTGGCTTGCTCATGGTCACACAGCCGATAAGTAGCAGAGTTGAGATTAAAACCTCTGCCTACTTAATACCAAAGATAGCACTTAGGAAATCAACTTTATTTAGTAACAATTTGCATACAATAAACTACTGCACCCATCGAAAGAGTGCAATTCAATGAGTTTTGACATATGAATATACTTAAACCAACACCATGACCACGATATAGAACATATCCATCACCTCCAAGAGCTTCCTCCTTCCCTTTTGCTGTCAATCTTTGCCGCCTGCCCAGCCTCAGGCAACCACTGATCTGCTTTCTGTTGCTCCAGATTAGTTTGCATTTCCTAGACTTTTATATAAACGGAATCTTGCATTACATAGTAATGTATCATCTGTCTTCCTTCACTCATCAGTCTGAGATTCATCCATACTGTTGCATGGATTAGTAGTTCATTCCTTTTTATTGCTGAGTAGTATTTCATTGTAGGGATATATCACATTTTTAATTCATTCACTTGTTGATGGACTTTTTGTTTTTTAGTTTTTGGTTGTCATGAATAAAGCTCTGTGACTATTTGTGTACAAGTCTTTGTGCAGACACATATTTTCATTCTCTTAGGGAAGTGACTTTTGATTTCAGCTCTGACATATAAAGAGATTGGAAATCATCACTCCCGTCAGAAGGCAAACTGCCATCCACAAATCTGCAGAGACAGGTACACAACGTGTACAACATGAGACAGGTACACAACATGTGTACAACATTGACACAACATGTCCGGTGGTCAACAAAAAATTACAAAGTATGCCAAAAGGCAAGAAAAAAAATCTGCAGAGATATAGCATTTGAGATTTTCTGACATGGAGCAGAAGTCACTGGACTCCATAAGCAGTAGGATCACTTACTTGGCTAGTAATCTAGACAAATTACTAGAGCCTGTATGTGGGCTAGCATGAGAGTGAGAAACTCCTGGGGGCCACAGTCCAAGTGGGTCCCCCCGCCCACGTCTACAGGTTTTTCCCCCAGGAACTCCACCAGGCTCTCAATGTGAGGATCTGAGAAAGATGCTCTCCTGGCCCTGACTGGGGAAGGGGAGGAGGAGCCATTGCAGCACACACCTGAAGCTTGATCCATGACAAAGGCCTCCTCTTTTGGGAAAAACATCTACCATTGGGTGATACTGAAACTTTATCCCACTTGGGAGAAGGGGGTTGCTTTCTACCCCCATTCCAGCCAGCTCCAGCATTCCTATCACACTTTAAAACAAAAAACAAAACCCGAAAAGAACAAAATAGCCAAGAAGGGACAGGGTTTTAAGGAAATAGATTGGGAATGCTGCAGCTAGGGAAGGGAGTTGGGCACAGGGTAGAAAGAGTGCTATGCCCCTGGAGGAAGGGCAGAAATACTTGTGAAGGCCACATCCTAGAGATGCAGGCCCACTAAAAGACTGAGACTTAATCAGGATATTATAGAATGCTCCCTTCCCCCACAAACTACCACCACACCAACCAGTCTCCGGTATGCTATCAGTGGGTTATAGCTGAAAGAGCTGTGAGACACAGACATTCTCTAAGGAGGCATACTTGGGGAAGACCAAGGTCAAAAGGAAACAAAAACAAGGACACTAGAGGAATTTGAAGCCCCATAAATACACTAATAATCTATTTACTTTAGTTTCTTTTGACACAACATGTCCGGTGGTCAACAAAACATTACAAAGTATGCCAAAAGGCAAGAAAAAGAAGTCTGAAGAGACAGATCAACCATCAGAACCAGACTCAGATATGACACAGGTATTAGAATCATCAGACAGAGAATTTAAAATAACTATGGTATGTGAAGGGCTCTAATGGAAAAAGTAGACAGCATGCAGGAACAGATGGGTAATACAAGCAGAGAGATGAAGATTGTAAGAGTCAAAAGGAAGTGCTAGAAGTAAAAAACAGTAACAAATGAAGAATGCTTTCAGTGGGCTTGTTGGCAAAGTCAACACAGCTGAGGAAAGAATCAGTGACTGTGAATACAGGTCAGTAGAAACTTACCAAACTGAAATGCAAAGAGAAAATAATTACTACTACTAGTAGTACTATTACTAGAACAGAACATTCAGGAACTGTGGTACAATATTAAAAGGTGTAACATTTCTCTTAGGTAAGTACCTGTGGTAGGCAGAATTCTAAGATGGCCCTCAAGATTCCTACTCTGTGGTCTACATGTCCTGTATAATTCCCTCCATTGAATGTGGGTGAGAACTGGGAATATGATGAGAGGTCACTCCTATGATTAGATCACATTATACGGCAAAGGTGAAGGGATTTTTCAGATGTAGTTAAGTTCTCTGGTTGACTTTCAGTTAATCAAACGGAGATTATCCTGGGTGGGCCTGACCTAATCAGGTGAGCCCTTAAAAGAGAGTCTATAATAGAGAGGCAACTGCAAAGATATGAATTCTGTAGACAACCATATAATCTTGGAAGAGAACCCCAAACCTCAGATGAGACTGCAACCCTGGTTGACACTTTGATTGCAACCCTCTGAGACCCTGAAGAGAGGACCCAGTTAAGCCACATCCAGACTCCTGAACCATGAGAAATGTGAGATTATAAATTTGTGTTGTTTTCAGCCACTAAGTTTGTAGTAATTTATTATGCAGCATAGAAAGATTAATGCAGTACCTATGGATGAAATTCTGGGTTCAAAGGATAATTGTGTATTAACTTTGTAAGAAACTGCCAAACGATTTTCTAAAATGGTTATATCTTTTCACATTCCCACTAGTGATGTATGAGAGTTTCACTTGCCAGCATTTGGTATCATCAGTCTTCTGAATTTTAGCCATTCTAGTGGGTATGGAGTGATATCTCATTATGGTTTTTTTCCCAGATTAATTAGTTAATTAATTTTTGGCTGCGTCGGGTCTTCGTTGCTGCACGTGGGCTTTCTCTAGTTGCGGCGAGCGGGGGCTACTCTTCGTTGCTGTGTGTGCGCTTCTCATTGCGGTGGCTTCTCTTGTTGTGGAGCACAGGCTCTAGGTGCGTGGGCTTCAGTAGTTGTGGCATGCAGGCTCAGTAGTTGTGGCTCATGGGCTCTAGAACGCAGGCTCAGTAGTTGTGGAGCGTGGGCTTAGTTGCTGCGTGGCATGTGGGATCTTCCTGGACCAGGGCTTGAACCCACGTCCCCTGCATTGGCAGGCGGATTCTCTCTCTCTCTCTCTTTTTAACATCTTTATTGGAGTATAATTGCTTTACAATGAATGGTGTGTTAGTTTCTGCTTTATAACAAAGTGAATCAGATACAAATATACATATGTTCCCATATCTCTTCCCTCTCGCATCTCCCTCCCTCCCACCCTCCCTATCCCACCCTCCTAGCTGGTCACAAAGCACCGAGCTGATCTCCCTGTGCTATGCGACTGCTTCCCACTAGCTATCTATTTTACATTTGGTAGTGTATATATGTCCATATACACACTACCACTCTCTCACTTTGTCCCAGCTTACCCTTCCCCCTCCCCATGTCCTCAAGTCCATTCTCTAGTAGGTCTGAGTCTTTATTCCCATCTTGCCCCTAGGTTCTTCATGAACTTCTTTTTCTTAGATTCCATATATATGTGTTAATATATGTGTTAGCATACGGTATTTGTTTTTCTCTTTCTGACTTACTTCACTCTGTATGACAGACTCTAGGTCCATCCACCTCACTACAAATAACTCAATTTCGTTTCTTTTTATGGCTGAGTAATATTCCATTTTATATATGTGACACATCTTCTTTATCCATTCATCTGTTGATGGACACTTAGGTTGCTTCCATGTCCTGGCTATTGTAAATAGAGCTGCAATGAACATTTTGGTACATGACTCTTTGAATTATGGTTTTCTCAGGGTATATGCCCAGTAGTGGGATTGCTGGATCATATGGTAGTTCTATTTTTAGTTTTTTAAGGAACCTCCATACTGTTCTCCATAGTGGCTGTATCAATGTACATTCCCACCAACAGTGCAAGAGGGTTCCCTTTTCTCCACACCCTCTCCAGCATTTATTCTTTGTAGATTTTTTGATGATGGCCATTCTGACCAGTGTGAGATGATATCTCATTGTAGTTTTGATTTGCATTTCTCTAATGATTAATGATGTTGAGCATCCTTTCATGTGTTTGTTGGCAATCTGTATATCTTCTTTGGAGAAATGTCTATGTAGGTCTTCTGCCCATTTTTGGATTGGGTTGTTTGTTTTTTTGATATTGAGCTGCATGAGGTGCTTGTAAATTTTGGAGATTAATCCTTTTCAGGCAGGCGGATTCTTAACCACTGCGCCACCAGGGAAGTCCCTCATTATGGTTTTAATCTGCATTTCTTTGTTGAGAATCTTTTCATGCCCTTGTTGGCCATTCATATATCTCCTTTTGTGAAGTGTCTGTTCAAATGTTATGCCCATGTCTTAACTGAATTTTTTCTTACTCTTTTTATACTTTGGGTAAATGTCCTCTGTCAGGTTTGGTTATTGCAAATATTTTCTCTCATTCTGTGCCTTGAGTTTTCATTTTCTTAAGGGGGCCCTGAACCATATGAGAGTAAGTTATATATATCATCATGATCATGGCCTCTTAATACTTCAGTGGATACTTCCTAAGGATAAGAATATTCTCTTACATAACCACAGTATAATTATCAACTTCAGGAAATTTAATACAGGTACAACGTTTTATCTAACCCACTGACTCTATGCCAATTTTTTCAGTTGATTAAATAGTGTTTTCACAGCATTATTTGACCCTCCAGTACAGGATCCAACCTAGTGTCAGATATTGCTTTTCATTGTCATGTCTCTTTAGCTTCTTTTAATCTGGAATATTTCCAAAGCCTTTGTCTTTTATGACACTGACATTTTTGGAGAATAAAGTCCTTTTTAAAAAATATAACATTCCTCAGTTTGGGTTTGTCTGATGTTTCCCCATGGTGAGATTCAGGTGATGCATCCTTAGCTGGAAAACTACCTGAGCGATGCTGGGTCCTTCTCAGGGTGTCACAGAAGCACATGATAGCTATCTGCCCTTCATTGATAGTGCCAATCCTGATCACCTTGACCAGGTGTTATCCATTTTTCTACTGTATGCTTACCGTTATTTCCCTTGCAAATCATAAGGAATCCATGGGAATAGTGTTCCATGTGCAGGGCATAGAAAGTACAGAGCCCCGAATCAAGAATATACCTGGAGTGTTGGCAAAACAGCATGGAAGCAGTGTGGCAGCAGTGGAGTGGATGAGGGTGAGGCCAGTAGGAGAAAAGGTCAGAGAGGTAGGAGGTGGCAGACTGTGAGGGCTTCCGAGGCCATTGTAAAGAATTTGGCTTTATACTGACCCAAATGGGAAGTGACTGAAGGTTGAGAAGGAGCTGCCTGTCATTATTTGTCTTTTTGTTGCTTTTATTATTTAAAGGCCCCAAGTTTGGAGGACCTGGGTTTCAGTTGAAGGAACCCATTCCCAGAATTGGGCAGCAAGTGGGGACTTAAATTAAGGGACAAGGCAGAAGCCTGAAGAAGTGCTGGGGCCCAAGATCCTTGGTAGAGACCAACAGGATGTGGTGGTAAACCCCCGAGCACTGTTAGAGGCCCCTTTGGACTTCCTGCCACTGGTCTGCATGAGAGTTAGAACCTAAGTGGGGCTTAGCCTGGTGATGGGGGCAAATGAGCCATTTGTGAGGAGAGAGGAGCTGCAAGGACCCAGAACCAGGCAGGTCCCAGTCCCTAGCAGCTGACTCTGTTTTCCATGGTGAGAACTCAATAAATTTGACAAATAAATCCATCCTCATGGTAGAAGTCCAACCACCTCTCTCATGTCAGGTACCCATTCCCACTTTCCACTCCCTCCCTCAATTGCCAAATGTGTAATAAGTACCACTTGTGTACCAGATGACACCTACCCATGGAAGCAGGTCCTTGGAGGCAATGACTTGCAGTTGTTAGTTAACCTTAAGAAGTGATTCAGTGATACTAATTCCAGGATCAATTAATAACTAGTGACAGTCATATTTTTGGGTGGAGTAGGGGGTGAGGGGGTGGGGGAGATGAGGAGTTTTCAGTAGATATATTGATAGTATAGGGTGAAGATTAAGATTGTAAGCTCTGGAGTTAGACTGTGTTCAAATCCCACCTCTGCCGCTAACTGGCTATGTGATCTTGGGCGAGACACTTAACCATTTTGTTCCTGTGTTTCTTCATCTGTAAAATGGGGCCAATAATAGTACCTGTCTTATAAGATTTTTGTGAGGATTAAATGGATTAAAATATGTAGTACACATAGAACAGAGCCTGACATAGTTACTACTCATTAAGTATTAGCTATTAGCATTATCATTATTAGTGCCCATCTTTGAGGGAATGGTTCAGATGAAAGTGATCCCCAGCTATTCCTTGTCCCTCATTTTCTTCCATTATACTGAATTCAGATTCTTGAATCTTGAATGAGAGCAATGAAAATCACTCTTCCTCTTCATGCATTTGAGGTAAGTTTCGACTGTTTTAAGAGACAAACACAATAAAACAAAGAAATCAGACCTTGTATGGAGTACATATTTGCTAACATTATCATTCTAATAATTATTCTTTGTGTTTAGAGTAATTTATGGAATCCAAGTGCTCATGTTTATAATTTGATTAAATATTCACAAAATCCTGTGAGTTGGGCAAGGCAGAGATAATTAGCCCCATTTGACAGAAGGGAAAACCGAGGCCCAGTAATACTGTACCTTGTAGTATCCCAGCTCTAAATAGAACAAAAAGAATAAGAACTTGGACCTTTTAGTTCCAAGCCTGTGTTCTTTTTACTGTACTAGACAATATCTAGCCAAAACAAATTTTGGCTCCTTTCTGTTTCCAGAATCCTATTCCAGAGTCCTGTTTGGGACACTGGGCACCATCTCTTTCCTTTATACGTCCCTCTATTCCAGGTGAAAGACTAGGTTGAATATTCCTGAGACACTTTTTAAGGCTGGGGGAACAAGACAGTTAAAGAGTCATTCTGGGTTGAAGAAAGCATCAGCTCTGCATTCCAGGGCCAACGTGCGTCTTGGGCACCCAGTGCCCACTTGGCTGAGTGAGCCCTTAGGAGTAATTGTGTGGTAGGTTCAACTGTACCATAAGGGTGGCCATCTGCTGTGTCTATCCTTAGGAAGAGTCCTGGGGCCCAAGAGCTGGTGGACTAGACTGGCAGGTCCCTCAGTCTCAAGCTGTATGGAGCAGCTGGGGCCACTGAGGGTGTGCAGTGCTCAGGAAGCCTTGCCAAGGATGCAGACAAAAGAGATGTCAGTGAAACCATCGTTTGTAAATTACGTCAGCTGTAGATTACTGGGTGAGTTCAAAGGGGAAAAAAAGACTCCATCCATTTGACTGCTCTCTCAGTCTACTCAGATGCAGTAATCTCACTTCTCAGCACAATCACAATGCATTTGTATCTCTTTATAGCTCAGTCCTAAGGAAGTTAACTTGGCATTCCCAAAGCCCCAGAGACCTTCATGCTCTTGTAGTCAAACCCAAGGCCAAACTGAGGAAGGCCTTCTTCCCTCTGGCTGCCCTTCCTGGATGGGATAAAGATGGAAGAAGATATACTTTATTGGGCTTCCCTGGTGGCTCAGTGGTTGAGAATCTGCCTGCTAATGCAGGGGACATGGGTTCGAGCCCTGGTCTGGGAGGATCCCACATGCTGCAGAGCAACTAGGCCCGTAAGCCACAACTACTGAGCCTGCGCGTCTGGAGCCTGTGCTCCGCAACAAGAGAGGCCGCGATAGTGAGAGGCCCGCGCACCGCGATGAAGAGTGGCCCCCGCTTGCCACAACTAGAGAAAGCCCTCGCACAGAACGAAGACCCAACACAGCAAAAGTTAATTAATTAATAAACTCCTACCCCCAACATCTTCTTTTAAAAAAAAAAAGATATACTTTATTTTTTGTTTAAGTTGTTATCATGGGAAATATCAAATGTATACTGTAGCAGATGATACTCCCATAGCATATCTTTGGTCCATTTCTGATCTTAGCCACAGCTCTAATGGACAGTTCCATGCAAGCTGAGACTCAGCTCACAGTGAAAGTATCCTACCTTTAATGTGTTCCTCTTGTCTTTCTACTTTTTGCCTCAGGAACTTTTCCCAACCTCTGGGTGGGGAAAGTTGAGGATGGATGAATGAATGTGTTTTTAGGCAGTCAATTTTGGGAGGCATTCTGTATGCATCTCAGGTCATCCTGGCAGATTTGAGCTCCCAATACCCATAGTGGTGACCTGAATAATATTCTTATATTGGAGTTTCTACCTTCTCTATTTTATTCTTCCAACTCCCTTAATCCTGCTCCCTGGAATTGATTCCCAAATAGACTACCAGCACACACGTCTTTGTCTCAGGCCTTGCTTTTAGGGGACCTAAACTAAGAAATATGCAGAAGTAGATGGAAATGTATCATGAATCCTCATGTACCCATCACTCAGCTCAACAATGATCAACTCAGGGCCAATCTTACTTCATCCATACCTCACCCGGCCCCAGATTATTTTGAAGCAGATCCAAGACACCACATAAAGATGCACTTTAAGCTGCCTCGAACCCCCTTTCCACTCTGGAAGGTGAATTTTAGAGGGTAAAATGATCAGATTAAGTTGTAGTCTTGTATTTGTCTTTTAGTTTGCAAATATTGTCACTATACCCAGATTTTATTCTTAGTATAGAATAATAATAGCCATCTCCTAGCTCAAGATTCTGAAAACCTTAACTTTATCTAGTTGCTCCCCTATTCACTGATTTCCGTGGTTCTCCCACTGTCCACACCACAGTTTAAAGCCCAAATGCCTCAGCCTGGAGATACTCTGGTGTAATAGAGCATTGAACCACGGGCCAGAACATGTCAGTTTCTAATTAGCAGTGTGTCCTTAAGCTAGTTACTTGATGGATCAGAGAATCCACTTCCTCATCTGCCTGCCCTACCAACTTTATAGGGTTGTTGGAAGATCAAATGAGATCAGTATTTGAAGAAGGCCTATTAAACTGTAGGACACTCTAATAAATGTAAGGGTCCTTGCTCAAGGCCCTCCATAGTTTGGCCCTACTCAGCTTTTCAAGTCTTATTTCCCACTGTACTCCAATAGAAACTTTCTGCCCCATACCTGCCGGAGCATTCATTCATTCATTTGTTCATTCAATAAACATTTACTGAGTGGCCAGACACTGAATTTATGGGTATGAATTAGAAACAATTCCTGAATTATAGGAGTATACTGACTGGGAAGGGAGGCAGACAAGCAAACAATGACAAGAGGGTGTGTTAGTACACAACAAGAAAGGTAAGCTGAAGGTGCTGCTGAGCGTAGCTAGCTCAGGGAAGCTGAGCTGAGGAATGGACCCGGGAAGGCTTCTTGGAGGAGGTGATAGCTGAGCTAAGAATTAAAGAAAAGTAGGAGTTCACCAAGCAGGTTGGGGAGGGAAGGCATTACAAGCAGAAGAAACAGTATGAGCAGAGGCACAGAAGTGTGAAACAGCTCCATGTATTCAGGGGAACTACAGCTGGTTTGGCAGAGCTGGAGCATGGAGTGTGGGTGTTTGGAGTAGAGTGGAAAGTGTCCAGTGATGCAGCTAGAGCAGTAAGCAAGGGTCAAATTAGAAGGGTTCTTCTTGTCAAGGACTTTACCCTGAAGGCAATTGGGAACCTTTGGAAGGTTTAACCCTAGGTGTATCATCAGGGTCTATTGGACCCAATTTTATTTTTTAAGTGTCTATTTTGAACAGTTCTAACTTGTAAGAATTATTTTTTTAAGAACAGAATACAACTTATTCTGTCTTGCAATTACTGTGTGAGTCCATTGAACCCTTTTATAAAATTAAGATACATTATGGTATCCTACTGATCTTATTTTTCTTATACAGACGGACGGTTCTTGACTTACGATGGTTCGACTTTACGATGGTGTGAAAGTGATATGCATTCAGTATAAACTGTACTTCAAATTTTGATCTTTTCCTGGGTTAAGGATATGCTGTAGATACTCTCTTGTGATGCCGGGCAGCGCAGCGAGCTGCAGCTCCCAGTCAGCCACGCAATAACAAGAGTAAACCACTGACACACTTACAACCCTTCTATACCCACACAACCGGTCTGTTTTTCACTTTCAGCACTGTATTCAATAAACTACATGAGCTATTCTACACTTTACTATAAAATAGGCTTTGTGTTAGATGATTTTGTCCAACTGTAGGCTAATGTAAGTGTTCTGAGCACCTTTAAGGTAGGCTAGGCTAAGCTATGGTGTTTTGTAGGTTAGGTATATAAAATGCATTTTTTACTTAATATTTTCAGCTTACGGTGGGTTTATTGGGACATAACCCCGTCATAAGTTGAGGAAGATCTGTATCTTGAAACACTTTGCTATTTCAGTGTCCCAGGAATTATTTCATTATTACTCGTCAGTTATTCTCAACTATGGTGGAAAAAAACTATAAAATAATAAGAATATAATAGAATCCTGGAATAGCCCAGAAGGATAATGCAATTCTGGAATAAATCATCACCATTACACCACTTTCAGTTTTTTTATTGTGTTGCCCAAAGTCGTGCATTGTCCTGCAAAAATGTATAAAGAAGTCTGAAAACACATCTTTGTAGGTTTTTATAGGCTTTTATTAAACACAGATGAAAATGCAGAAATTTTAATTTTCTACTAAGAGAAGAAAATTGACAGAGGGTGATGTTTCCCAATTATTAGATAAATCAGAAGATGAATCGAAAGAGACAGCAGCACTCTAGACTAATGGTGATGGAGAAATTGATTATGTAAGTGAAATCTCAGACTGTGAGTCTACAGATGTAGATATCCTGGATATCCTAGATACAATTTTTCAAACTCAAGCATCTATGAGGAAGCAGTGTATTTCCAAGGACAAAAAGGAAACATGATATTCTTACCTAGCTAGTCATTCAATAGGAAGGACTTCATCAGGCAATATTTTGTGACATGAATCTGGACTACCCTGTTCTGCTAAAAGGACATGTGGCACTATTCTTTTTATCTTTTATAATATTTCTGCATGAAAATTTACTTGATGTAGTTCATAAGTGGAGACATGCTGAAAGCAGATGTAATGTATATCCAAAGGTGAATGGATGGAAAAAGATAATGTAGAAATGAAAAATAAAACATCATTGAATTGGTCATTCTAATCAGTGTCTAGAATTCTAAAAATGAAAATGTTAAGAGCCATCAAAGTTTTCAAAAGTATTACATTTTGACATTTTAAGTGTATGAAGAACCAGGAGCAACAACAAACCAGAACTTAGAGATGTGTTTGAAATCTAGAGTCAGTATTTATAAGGTGATATGTTCCAGGTTTGTGCGTGACAGTTGTTGAGCAGTGAGTTACATTAAAAGAATATTGCCCATTTGGGGTAGATATACCTTCAAAACCAGGAAAATATGGAATAAAATTTGATTTACTTACCTAAATTCTTACTAAGCTTGCTAATCAAATTGTTTTTCATTACCCCTTTATCCTTACTTCTGTTACTTATTTGTAAAATGGCTTAAAATATAAAACTATAAAAGGTCCATTAGATCCAGATGGTAAGTGGTTATAACTGTTTTTCCTGGTACATTGAGGGTTAAGCAGGAGAATCATCTGGTTTCAAAGTTAGTAAATGACATGCATGGGGTTTAACTCAGATTCACCAATCTCCACTTTTAAAAAAAATTTTATTTGGTTGCACCGGGTCTTAGTTGCGGCAGGCAGGCTCCTTAGTTGCAGTATGTGGGCTCCTTAGTTGAGGCAGGTGGTCTCCTTAGTTGCGGTACACAGGCTCCTTAGTTGAGGCAGGTGGGCTCCTTAGTTGTGGCATGCGAACTCTTATTTGCGGCATGCATGTGGGATCTAGTTCCCTCTCCAGGGATTGAACCCAGGCCTCCTGCATTGGGAACGCGGAGTCCTATCCCCTGCGCCACCAGGGAAGTTCCCCAATCTCCACTTTCTGTGTTATGATATCTTGGAATAATCCTGAATTGCTTACAGTCCCTGTGAGCTGGGCAGCCATAACAGCACTCTCTGAATGGATGAGTTGGTCCTAAGACTTGCATTTGGGAGCTGAGGATAACTGGTACTTCCCCGTATTTCTATGTAACTGTGTTGTGTGCCTGTGGTTCATCTTATCTCCCAATATGGATGTAAGCCCCTGGAGAGCACGAACAAGAGTGTCAATTTCTTTTCTTTTCTTTTCTTTTTTTTTTTTTTTTTTTTTAATTTTGCAGTACGCGGGCCTCTCACCGTTGTGGCCTCTCCCGTTGCGGAGCACAGGCTCTGGACGCACAGGCTCAGCGGCCATGGCTCACAGGCCCCGCCGCTCCGCGGCGTGTGGGATCTTCCCAGACCGGGGCACGACCCCGTGTCCCCTGCATCGGCAGGCGGACTCTCAACCACTGCGCCACCAGGGAAGTCCTGTCAATTTCTTTTGAATTACCCTCTGTCTCTAGCATGTAGCAAATATATCTGAAATCTTTCTTGAATGGACAACAATAAACCTAAGCAGAAAACAACATCAAGTGCCTCCTTGTGATAGAATAGGTAGAGATTGGTTCAGCCAACATTCATTGAGCCCTAGTTCTGTGCCAGGCCCTGTGCTAGAGATTGGGGATGTGCTACTTGTTCCTGTCGTCAAAGAGCTCTTGGTCTAGCAAATCAGCGAACACAGGGAGAGCAACAGAAATACATGTTCTCTAGCTGTCCGTGGCATTGACGTACACATGGGCTGGAAATCTCACAGCACTAGGTTCTATTATGCTATGTGCTTTATACATAGCAGGTCTTTGGTTCAGGGTTTAAGGCTAACTATGTACTCAGTTTCCTAGCACTGCCAGTGTCAGAGTTCCTTCTTGACTCCCATTTCTTGTCTTTTGGCTCTACCTCCTGACTAAAGATGATCTTTTATGTCATGTTTTTCACTCTCTGAGGTGTAAATATTGCCAAGGGTTTCCTAATTAACAAGGGCCTGGAGCTCTGGCCTTGGACTCATCCACACATCCTCGACCTAATATGTGACCAGAAAACAAAGCAGCCCGTCATCTGCATAGAGATTTGAGTGAATGCATGAATGAATGAACATATGGAGAGGCAGTATTTCTAGGTATCTGGTCCATCTCTGGCTCAGAAATTTATTATGATTATTATGATTTTTGTTCAAAGGCTCCAAGCCATAGAATAATATTCATCCATTGAAATTTAGGCAAGCTATGGAGGATTCAGCTCTGCTTTGCTTCAGGGCTCAAGTGTGGATGGAGAAGCAATAGCTGCAAACCTTGAGCATTGGCACCCCAGTCAGATAGATCTGGATTCAAATCTGTCACTTATTGTACGACCTTGGGTAGGTGTCTTTAACTTTTCTGGTCTGTCTCATTTTCCATATCTGTAAATGGGGTAATAATTGTACCCACCTCAGGGTAGTTATGAGGATTAAATGAGATCATGTATATAAAGCACTTAGTACAATACCTGGTATGGGGTAAGCTCTCAAATGAGAGCTGCTGCTATTAGTATTTTGGGCAGCCTAACCCCTGAGCCCTCCTCTGAGGGTCAGAGTGCCACGGCAACCTAGAGCTTCACTGGGGCTTCTGGCCAATTCTGGCAGGAGTTTTCCTCTCCAGGTGTTCCCTCTAAGGTTGATGGAAGCTCCAGGCTCAGAATCAGGACAAGGGCAACGTTGTCGTGTTGTGCAGTGGCTCTGGGCTAGAGGCTGCAGGGCTGAGGGAGCCTGGGAGGAAACCTGCAGCAAGGCAAAGACATTGCTAGGGCCAGAGGGGCTGAGGCATTCGCATTCCTCTGGCTTTGACTCTTTCATATGCAACACCAGATGCCTGGCCACAGGATGACTTGCGTCCTGTTCTGCCTGTGAATGCCATCTGCCATCTGCCAGGCATTTGAAATACACTTGGGATTTTACTTAAGAATCCGAAGAAGGTATTTATTTTCATCAGAAATTGTTTCCTGTTATACATCCGTTCTTACTGAATAAAAAAATAATAAAATTAGAAGTGTACAACATAGGTAACATCCACCCTCCCCATTTCCACTTTCCAGAGATAACTCCAGTTAAGTTTGGTATATAGTCCTCCAAGTGTTCTACCTACCAGTATTCAGGGCATCTGTGTTTTATGCAAGGAATGTGTTCCCAAGGGCCCAACATAATTAGAAATTTGCATAATTCAAGACCAGTCTTGACAAAGGAAGACCAGAATTACTGTTTATCAGCTAAAGTGGCGCCACCATGTGGCAACAGTGGAAATATGCCTTACAGTTCACTTGGCCTTCAGGTTTTGAAATTATGTGATTCTTGATGACGTTTTAATTTGGGGAGATTTGCATTATTTCAAATGTGCATAAACCGGGGCTGAAATATTTTTATATCAAAATACAGTAAGTCCCGTACATATGAACCTTCAAGTTGCAAACTTTCAAAGATGTGAACGTGCATTCACGTGTCCAGTCACGTAAGTTAGTTCATGTGTCTGGCATACATTGTCACGTGCGTGCCTCCTCTGCAAGTTGTTGTGCTTTTCTGAACTTTAGTGTACAGTACTGTATAGAGTACAGTAGTACAGTATCTTTATTTCAAGCCCAGGATGGCTGGAAGAAGTGTAAAAGCAGCGGTGATGTAGCTGGTACTGTACTACCTAGACATCATGGATTGTTTTTTCAAGAGGGTAGATAGAATTGAATCCAGCAAGGAACCAGAACCTGTGTCATCAACGTCAGGCGTGAGTGAAATTGCAGTTTGAGCTGTGTCTCCTATTGCTGATGATCCTTCAGCTCTACCATCTCCCACCTCCTCTCCCTCTTCCAGTCAGTAACTCTTCTTGCCTGTTCACTCGATGCCAGCCCCTGTATGCCAGCTGTTGTACTGTACTACTGTACTTTTCAAGGTACTGTACTGTAAGATTAACAATTTTTTCTTTATTTTTTTCTTTGTGTTTTATGTAATATTTGTGTGAAAAGTATTCTAAACCTATTACAGAACAGTACTATATAGCTGATTGTGTTAGTTGGGTACCTAGGCTAACTTTGTTGGACTTGTGAACAAATTGGACTTACGAACATGCTCTCGGAATGGAACTCGTTCGTATGTAGGGGACTTACTGTATTTCAAATTCTTATAATCTAAATTTATTTAAAATGGGACTACACTGTGTTAACTTTAAAATGGCATTGTATTACAAAAGCTGTTCTAAAACTTGCTTTTTAAAGTTCAGATAACAATGTATTTTGGACACTCATGCAGCAAATATACTTTTTACCTCTTTTTTATCATCTTTATTGGAGTATAACTGCTTTACAGTGGTGTGTTAGTTGCTGCTGAATAACAAAGTGAATCAGCTACTCGTATACATACATCCCCATATTCCCTCCCTCTTGCGTCTCCCTCCCACCCTCCCTATCCTATCCCTCTAGGTGGTCACAGAGCACCGAGCTGATCTCCCTGTGCTATGCGACTGCTTCCCACTAGCTATCTATTTTATTTTTGGTAGTGTATATATGTCCATGCCACTCCTCCGCCATCTTGAAGGTTCCCCCCACCCTTTCTTTTTAAGGACTGTGTATCATTCCAGGATAGCAGTGTATCCTAATGCATTTAACCAGTCCTCTATATTGATGGCTAATTCTCCCCAGGGATAAGGCTTCCTCCCCCTGCCTTTCTGTCATCAGATTTATCCTCAGTAACAGGGACCTGGACAAATCTGTGTACATAGTTCTGAGTGCCAGAGATTGACTTGAAGCCAGAGCAAAGCAAACTTCTGCATCTTGGGGACCACCAAGGTAGTGGCAGCCCTGACCAAGGGCCCCAGAAGTCCCTTGCTTTTTTCTCTTCCAAGTGCAGTTGGCCTTGTCACTGAACTGGCCTGGCCTGGTGTCACAGGGTGGATTCTCTGGAGGCAGATGCTGAAACAGTTTGAGGTGCAAGCTATTTGTTAGGGATTTAATACCCATGAAGTGAAAGGAGAGAAACAGGATTGGGCAGAGGCAGAAGTTGAACTGGGAGATAGGCTGGTCAAAGCGTTGGCCAACTTGGTGGGGAAGTTCTGTAATAAGGATTGTCCGTCAGAGCTGTCCTATGTAGACCTGCAGTGGCTTGGCCTTTTGCCACCACTGCCTTGCTCAGTCATTGGATGCAGGTTGTCCCTGGACAGATGTGATCTCAGGTGAGGCCATTCTGCAGCTGAGGCACAACTGAAAGGCGCTGACAGCTGGAGGTTGTCTGCTGACCTCCTTCTTGGGAACTGGGCAGTAGGTCCTTCTTTGAGGCAGGAGCTGGGAAGTCCATCTCTGTGACCAGCACATCTGGTCTCCCGTCTCCTACAATGCACATAGCAGGCTCCTCTGGAGGCCTGGCAGCCTCAGGGATTTTATGTGCAAGGTCCAGATAGGATTTTGGAGGTTTGCAAGCAGAAAGGGCTTGCTGCCATGTAATGTAAGGGTGGTCAGGCAGAGTGGCAAGCAGTTCTCTACTGGGACACAGACACTAGACTAGGGACTCGGCTTGGCAGCAGGGTACCTACCTGTGTGACGTGTGAGGATGACTCTCCATTGTGCATGTGTAGGAGTAAACGTGGGTATTAACTTCTACCGCCTGTGTGAGGCATGTGGTGGCACTCAAGGAATTCTACTTGATCAATTCTTCATAGGATTGCAGATAGATTATTAGGGTTAGTTTCTGTCACTCACTAGTCCTTCCAGGTTTGTTTCCTCTGCAAATTGGGTGAATATGCCCTCTTTATTGGCTTGTGATCTGCCATGTTTGCCATTTGGCCTTGCTTTGAAAATGAGGTGTTCAGAAACCATAATCTCAGGTTCTGTCCACAGCATTAATAAGCCCTAAAAGTTGAGAGTTATGTTTTATTTGGCGGGAATTTTTAGGACTTAAAGCCCGGGAGGCAGCATCTCAAGTAACCCTGAGAGAACTGCTCCGAGGAGGCGAGGGGGGAGCTAGGATATATAGGAGTTTTGCAACAAAGGGCATGTAATTGGGAGCATCAAAAGATTTTTGTTAATTAAAGAAAACCAGATATGTCAAGTTAAGGAATTTAGCGCTTTTCTATGTGTGGGAAGATGCAAGAGCCTGGGCTCACCGAAATCATTCCTTTGATATGCACCTCAGCTATCTGGGGCCAGTGTCCTGTATTTTCACATTCTGAGTTTCCTCAGGGCTCACCGTAGGGAGTGGCTGCAGTCTGATGGCTGCTAGATGGCAGGTATTCTTTCCTTCCTGAGTTACCTTAGGGCTCACCGGCTCACTGTCTGGTGGTGGCTGCAATTGCTGATGACTGTGACATCCTTTGTTTACTGATTTGGCAGGAAATATTCCCTTTCTCACTAGTCAGACTCCTTGGAGCAGCCAGATCTCCAGAGATGTGGCTGGGGTACCTGCATTTGAACAAGTTCCCAAGATGATTCTGATGAACAGCCAAAAGAATTGACCATTGGGTAGCATTTGTTGCTTTAAGTGTTCCCTCAGCTCTTCTTGTGTGAGTTTTATTTCTCCAGTCAGATTGTTTGCTCCAGGAGGAGTATTATGTGTTCTAATGTCATGAGCTTGTGGGCACATAGTAGGAGCTTAGTTTGCTATGGGTTTACTGTTTGTGTGTCTTTCTGTGTGTGTGTGCACTATCCCGTAAGCCCTGGTGGGAATCTCTAAGACCAGAGATGAGGGAATGTGTATGTGTGTGTGTGTGTGTGTGTGTGTGTGTGTGTGTGTATGCATTGGAGAGGAGAATCAACCATAGCAATGATAACTTTTGACTGCCTTTTGATATGTATAGAATCTCACAACTTTTCCATGCAGTTTGAAATTTCAAAATATAACTACTGAGCCTGAGCTCTAGAGCCCGCGAGGCACAACTACTGAGCCCACGTACCACAGCTACTGAATCTTGTGTGCCTAGAGCCCGTGCTCAGCAACAAGAGAAGCCACTGCAATGAGAAGCCCGTGCACCACCACGAAGAGTAGCCTCTGTTTGACACAACTAGAGAAAGCCCGTGAGCAGCAACGAAGACCCAAGGCAGCCAAAAATAAAAGTAAATAAATAAATATCATGACTTAAAGCAAATCAAAGCAATTACAAGAATATGCTCTTTCAAATTATAATTTGGATGTTTCTCATCCCTCCAAAATGCCAGAACTATAATAAAGCATCACTAATTCAGTCAAAATGTGGGGATTTTGGAGGAGTGAAAAATCTAAATTGATTAATACAGAAATTCAGTTTTATATCTCATGGTAACTCAGACTACCAATAATATTCCATCTAGAGCACCTCCCCAATTTTTTATGAGTAGGTAAGAATTGTTTTTAATTGATAACTGTGTTTAAAAAATGAATTTGCCAGGGCTTCCCTGGTGGCGCAGTGGTTGAGAGTCCGCCTGCCGATGCAGGGGACACGGGTTTGTGCCCCGGTCTAGGAAGATCCCACATGCCACGGAGCGGCTGGGCCCATGAGCCATGGCCGCTGAGCCTGTGCGTCCGGAGCCTGTGCTCCACAAAGGGAGAGGCCACAGCAGTGAGAGGCCCGCGTACCACAAAAAAAAAAAAAAAAAAAAAAGAATTTGCCAAATTTCTAAAATACAGTTTATTTTCTTAGACAGGTTAAACATATCCCAAGACTTATTAACTGTATGGCCTTGGGCAAGTTGCTTTATTTCTCTGAGACACTGTTTTTCATCTGTAAAATGGGAGAGATAATAATACCTAATCTACAGGCTGATTATATAAATTAAATTCAGTAACGCATGTAAAACAGTTAATAAAATACCTGTTACATAATTACTGGTCAATACATACTAAATGCTATTATTGTTTATAATAATAATGATGACGATGATGTCTGTGTCCTTATTTATAACCCAATCTGTGTAACCTGGCGCTTGTCACCTTACCTTTCTGAGCCCCAGTTCCCTTGTCTGTAACACAGGGACAATAAAACCTGTTTCACAGGATGATTATGAGGATAAAATGAGGTGTGTGTTGAGGGAGCTTTTTAAACTGGAGCTCATGAAGCCCCACACCCAACTTACTTGTGTAATAAACTTACTATTTATTTGCTCAATAAATGCTTCTTCCAAAATAGCAGCAACAGGTACTCCATTGCAGTTTAGGTCAAATCAATGTAGATGTTGACTGAATAAAAGGTTTATATGGAAGAAGAGAGAGAATTTTCAGAATGCTCAGTAGGGACATTATTGTGGGGCCCTTGCTCTGTAGGCTCTAAGGAAGGTCTGCTCTTAAGCTAGTAAAGATAACTTATCTCAGTTGTTGAGCAAATACTCTAACAGACAGGAAGGAGATAAGCTGTGACCTTCAAATTTGACAAGGTCACTCCCTGGGAGAGAGGATGCTTTTCCTCATCAGGAGGAGACTAGCCTCTTGTCTTAGATGGACTTGGGCTGGGTGGCCAGTGGGCTTTGGCCGAAAAGCCATTCAACGTGAAGATAACCTCCATGGTGACCCTCAGACAGCCCCTAGAAGCCTGTGAATACAAATCCTCCCAGTTTTCTTTTAGCGTTTTGGGGTTCAGAGTTTCCTGTGGGGAAATGAATGAAACTTTTGAAAGGGTAAGTGAATGATTGGCAGCAATATTCATCCAAAGATAAAATGTCAGGCAATTCATGCTTCAGAAGACATTTAGATCTATAGATCAGCCAGGGACATGTGCAGTCAAGTTGGTTCAATTTCGTTATTTATTCATTTAATAAGCATTTCTAGCAAAGCCTCTTTTAAACAAAATGCTCACAGAATAGAATTTTCTGGCTAACTGCAGGCTGACCATGTATACCTGTAACCATGAAAATGCAACTGTTACAGCTGATTTTCAGATTAGAACCTTAAAAGCCTTAAGGAAAAGGATGTTTGTACATTTAAAAATGATCTTTTTAAGCTACAAATTGGTATTGCCAATATTTTTCTCCCTTCTCAGAGAAACCTTAAGTTTTTAAAAATCCATGGCAAATAGGAAAAAAGTAACAATTGCACGAATTCCTCAGCTTGCAACTCCTATACATACATGTCTTAAATATTTTCATATTTTTCTGGAAATATTTATTTTTTAAAACCGGATTTAATTTACAAAAGAAAACACCACAATTTGTATTGTAGATACGCTTTGTCGATATTTTGCACTTTGGAAGGTTGGGGTTTGCATCTCGATGGTTCTTTTTGAGTGCTTCTGGTCTGTGTTCCCCTAAGAGTAAAATGTGTCAAGGGGACTCTGGCTTTTTTGGCTGGCTTGTTGGTGGTTGGCTTCTCACATTTTGGTTAGAATAAAAATGAGATTCAAGAATGCTCCATACCTGGAGGCTTTGACACAGGATGAAATTCCAAGCTTTATGGCTCATTATGGCTGTAATCAAGATATGTCATTACAGCTTTCAAAGTGACTTGCTCATGCTTTTTTGCTCTTGTCTGAAACCTTCAGTCAGGCAGCTTTTAGCGTGAGGAACTTCACTTCTTCCTGTCTTCTCCAGAGCGTTAGTTATCTTTTCAGGCAACTTCTGCTCTAAAAACAGATGCTATTTCAGGGAATTCGTATTACTATAGATTTTGCTCCTTAAGCATCTACTTCGTGAAAAGCCTTGTACACAGCCTTTTGGGGAGGGAGCAAAGACAGTAACTACCACCACCTGACTTGGCCCTTCTTCTGTCCTCATGGCCTGACTGAGACTACCAGGGATCACTAATGTCTGTGTCTCTTCTTCCTGAGCACAGCACCACACTGCCTTTCCCTGCCCTCCTGCTCTAGATGGGGCTGCATCACAGTTCTCACCAATGGAATGTGACCTGAAATGATGAGTGCCACTTCTAGCCCTGGCCCACTGAAACCTCCCTCATAACTTTCCATTCACTCTCTTTTCAAAATCTGCCTGCTGGATGAATAGGATCTAGTGGAGGACTCAGAGGCCCTAAAAGATGCCACATAGTGGAAGGAGGCTGGATATCTGAATAACTGCCTGGAGCAGAGCCCTCCTCCCACCCCACCCCACCATCCATACCAGACCCCACAATCCATGTCACTCATGTTTATTTCTCACCATTGAAAGAAACCATTAAACCCTTTTATGTTAAGCCACAGGGACTTCTTTTAAAGTAGTCAACCTACCTTTATTAATAAACTTCAGACCCGCTTCTCCTCATTGGACCAGGGATGAGTACCTGACCCTTCAGGCACAGCAATATCCTCACTGGCTCATGACCCTACGGCCTAGCATGTAACTGGGGCCATCAGATTCCTTCCTTTATGAAGACCCTCAACTGGAAGCAAATATAGTAGGTATGAATCTCAGTCTGTTATAGAACCAAACTTGGGTCTGCTTGCCCATGCGCAGTAAAGCCAATCTACTGACACCAGGTTGTGGTGAAGGGAAGTGTAGGGTTTATCGCAGGGTGCCAAGCAAGGAGTTCAGGGCAGCTAATGCTCAAAACACCCAAACTCCCCAATGGGTCTCAGGGAAGCATTTTTTTTTTAACATCTTTATTGGAGTATAATTGCTTTACAATGGTGTGTTAGTTTCTGCTGTATAACAAAGTGAATCAGCTGTATGTATACATACATCCCCACATCTCCTCCCTCTTGCGTCTCCCTCCCTCCCACCCTCCCTATCCCACCCCTCTAGGTGGACACAAAGCACGGAGCTGATCTCCCTGTGCTATGCGGCTGCTTCCCACTAGCTAGCTATTTTACGTTTGGTAGTGTATATATGTCCATGCCACTCTCTCACTTTGTCCCAGCTTACCCTTCCCCCTCCCCATATCCTCAAGTCCATTCTCTAGTAGGTCTGTGTCTTTATTCCCGTCTTACCCCTAGGTTCTTCATGACCTTGTTTTTTTTTCCCTTAGATTCCATATATATGTGTTAGCATACGGTATTTGTTTTTCTCTTTCTGACTTACTTCACTCTGTATGACAGACTCTAGGTCCATCCACCTCACTACAAGTAACTCATTTTCGTTTTTTTTGTGCCTGAGTAATATTCCATTGTATATATGTGCCACATCTTCTTTATCCATTCATCTGTTGTTGGACACTTAGGTTGCTTCCATGTCCTGGCTACTGTAAATAGAGCTGCAATGAACATTTTGGCACATGACCCAGCAATCCCACTACTGGGCATATACCCTGAGAAAGCCATAATTCAGGGAAGCATTTTTAAAGGCCAGGTGAGGGTGAAGAATCGCAGGGTATGTGATCAGCTGGTGTACAATTCTGTTATTGGTTGATGGTGAGGTAACAGGGTGCTGTCACACAGGGGTTAACATTATCAGTCCTCAGGCTCCAGTAGGCCTGGGGGCTATGCGGTCAGGGTCATCAAGTAGTTAACATCTTCCATTCAGTGGAGGTCTTTCAAATCAGTAAAACAACTCAGGAAATGTGCATCAGATACTGTTATCCAGGTACTTCAGAGAGGAGCTAAAGCAGAGGATATGGGGGAGGGGCCTGTCTCCCCCACCTCCCGCCCAAAGGCCCCATGGGGTCCTGCTTGGTTACAAGTCCATATTACTTACATGTGCTGGAAATGTAAGATTTTTTTTCCTGTATTTGTTTTCAGCTTCCATTCAGCCAGTTGGCAGAAACTTATTTTCAGTCTTCAGTCTTTTTTTCTTTAAGCGATTTCAGTCAATTCAGGTTTTCCTGAGTGAATTCAGAGTACCAACTCCCTCCACACCAGCTGCAGATGACATCTATGTTTGAGGCGTTTCTTCTTTCCACTGTGGTATCCATCACTGTTGAATTCTTCTTGTCCTGATCACTAAGTCTCTCCAAGTTCAGCTCTCTCTCAGCTACTTCTTTGCTCCTCTGGATACATGGGAAATATCTGGCTGCATCTCACAGCACTCTGAGGAAGTCCCACAAGGCTATCCCAAGGTTGTTTGTGTAGATTCATCACACAGCCATCTCTATTTCTCCTTTTACACGTTGGTGAGGAATAACTCTGCAGGGCTTGCCACTTCTCTGGGCTCCTCCCAGGAAGTTTGGCACAGGCCTTGTTTACTTTTGAGCCCCCAAATCTATCTGTTGGGTTCTGTGGTTGTCCCCAAGAAATTGGTTCAGGCTGGTAGGGCACAGGGATTCCCATTAGCATATAATTCTCTTGCTTCTCATCTGATTCATCCTCTCTGTGGCCCAAGGAGTCCTCTAGCATGGGTGGGAGGGATGAGAAAAGCAAAAGAATAACAGGAAATAATGGGATGGGAACCACTATGATGAATATGTCAGTATCATCCTGCTTCCACAAAGAAAGAATCTGCCACTGATCACATGACAAAAAGAATCAGACTTGAAGAATAGAACTGAGTTGGGTGAATGGCAGAATGGCCAGCAACAGCACATCAAGTCCTTCTTGTATTTCAGAATCTCAGACTTAAAGTCTCATGTCATAGGTCAGGCCCACTCAGATAATCTCCTTATTTTAAGATCAACTGATTTGGAACCTTAATTATATCTGCAAAATCTCTTTACAGCAGCACCTAGGTTTGTGTTTGAATAACTGAGAGAAGATGTATGTACACCAGAGGGTCGTCTCAGAATTCCACCTGGTACACTGCCTTATGCTTTATATGTGAAATCTTGTCTTCACATGTATTATTTCATTTTTTATTTATTATTGCATTTTTTCAACAACCATATTAAACTGGCAGGATGGTATTATGACCACTTAAAAAAATACATATGAGGAAGTTGGAGCAATGAAAAGCGGTCAGTTGATGATAGAGAAGGAATTAAAACTCTTTCTCATTCAGTGCTTTGTCTTTTAATGCCATACCCATCATTGCGTTCAAAAAAATGTATAATCCAATTTGGATATAATAGAAATGAAGAGCAATCACAGTCTAATGTAAGTAGATTTGCTTCAATATAGGAAGACTTTACATTGTATTCAATGCATTCTAATCCATTTGTACAAATGTTTACATTAAGGAAGGATTAATCATGTTATAATAATGGTTTACAGCAGAACCCTTTAAATTGTACCCATTATCACCCCTACCTGCTTAGTGAATAATGATGATAAGTAGTATTTGTTAATGTTTTACAGTTTGCAAAGTATTTCCATCCATGCTTTTGTGTCCACTGTCAGTGAAAATTATATTTATTGTAGTAAATGCTTGTATGTGTGAAAATGATTTAGGAAAGTCATTTGTTTTTATTTGTTTATTTTTTAAAACCATTCTTTTATTTATTTATTTATTTAGGCTGCTCTGGGTCTTAGTTGCGGCACGCGAGATCTTCATTGCAGCGTGCGGGCTTCTTAGTTGTGGCATGCATGTGGGATCTAGTTCCCCGACCAGGGATCGAACCCAGGCCCCTGTATTGGAAGCATGGAGTCTTACCGACTGGACCACCAGGGAAG
The DNA here is from genome assembly GCF_000442215.2 of Lipotes vexillifer. Taxonomy (NCBI): domain Eukaryota; kingdom Metazoa; phylum Chordata; class Mammalia; order Artiodactyla; family Lipotidae; genus Lipotes; species Lipotes vexillifer. The sequence continues at coordinate 615,524 of NW_006791462.1, read as the reverse complement.
TCTCAGAAAAGTCCTTTAAAGTGAGTTTAAATTGATTTTCATCTATAAAAATTTTCATATTTACTGAATTTTCAGGACTACCCTTTTGTAAAAAGTGAGATGTCACTGTAGGAGGTGTAGGTGTAGGTGTGTGTGTGTGTGTGTGTGTGTGTGTGTGTCTGAGTGTGCACATGTACAACAAATGCAAATGTATGCAAATGTAAACCATATCTATGGTATTTCTTTGTAGTTGCACTGGCACATTGGAAGTCATATTGACATAATGGAACCAGGGACAGAAGCTGTGGAGCAGGACGTGTATGTGAGCCTGTGTGTGGTAGGGGCACAGAAAATGACTAAAAACAGTGAGAAGAAAAATTGTAGAGTGAGAGACCAAAATGGAGAGAGCACTTAAGTATCTGGTTGCAATGGGCATGAATTCTCCTTTGCTTGACTCTGATGGGAAAGCTAGTTTTTTCATACCTAGCCCACCTTCTGCCTCCCCTTCTCAGCTCTGATAGCTCAGCCACTTGAAGGAGAGTAGCTTGAGAGGGAGGTGTTTCTATGCTGCTGAGAACACTCTGCCTCTTTCCTATCTCTCAGAGAGGCCATATCTGGTTTCCCACTACGAAGAGAATCATTGGCTGCAAGGGAACAGATTTTAGGCTCTTGCATTCCCTTCCAAAAGTAGTAACATGTACTGATGAGGGCTGTTTGTCACTGACAGCAATTTGATCATGGGTGGTTGGGAAGAAGGCTTTGTATTTGGGGGGACTAAAATGTATTTGGGGGAGCGTTTTCAAGATGTATACTGAAAAGGAGGGGAGAGGACTGAAGGATCTCTGAGTAGGGCACAGACTATCAGCATTGCTGATCTCTATGTCATTATTGGGGCTAAAAGATAGAAATGTTGGCTTTGGAGATGATACCAAGAGTGAGCTTCCACCTCTGAGAAGGAAATGGGTGCTGGGTAATCTCTTCAGATGTTCACTTTAGAGGGAGAAATTACTTCTTTATACTAGTTGATAAAAAGACAATAGTTCTAACATACTGATTTGTGATTTTGACACACATCAGTTAGCCAGGCCAGAAATCTACCATGCCTCTAATTCACAATATTTGCTTCCTGAGGCCAAGTGGACTGGAAAATAAAACCCTCTTCTTTTTTATAGACAAGCAAACAAAAAGTCCCCCAAACCCACACATAACACAAACACAATTAAATACAAGTCCCAATTATACCTCTTCTTTTGGTCTTGACATTAGAGACTGAGTGGTTAAGTATATCAACTTTGGAGTCAGGACAGAACTGGATTTTATTCCCATCTGTCAATTAATAGCTAAGTGATCGCTGGCAAATCATTTTGCCTTTCTGGCCTCAGTCTTTTCATCCATAAAATGGGGGATAAGAATAATAATTGCCTTACAAGGTTATATTGAATATTAAATGAGATAATGAATTTAAAGTATGTAGTACAGTGCTTGGAACATAGTAAAGTGTTCAATAAATGTTAGCTGTTATTATTATTACAAGCAACCTGTTGAGGAAGTTGATGTGTATTGCTACTTTAAGAACAAGAAGACCCATTTGCCTTCAAAAGACAGTCTCACGGCCTCTGCCTTTCCCCTGTTGAATGCTTTGCCCATGAAAAGAGAGAATTTCTTTCCAGATCTAATTTTCCAAGCAGTCTCACTGTGAGTTCTATAGGACATTAAGCAAGATAGGGAAGCAGTATAAGGCACGCAGGGCTGTGGGCTTGGATCTTGGATCTTGGGCTGAGAAAAGGCTTTTATTTCCACCAAGGAAGCAGTATCACAAAATGGGTAAGCTTAGGAGAAAAAAAAAAACCCCAACAATTTGGGCCATGCAGAAGAGCATTTGTGGGACCTCCCTGGTGGTGCAGTGGTTCACAGTCTGTGCTCCCAGTGCTGGGGGCCTAGGTTCGATCCCTGGTCAGGGAAATAGATCCCACGTGCATGCCGCAACTAAGAGTTCACATGCTACAACTAAGTAGCCCGCAAGCTGCAACTAAAGGAGCCCGCCTGCTGCAACTAAGACCCGGCACAACCAAATAAATAGATAAATAAATATTAAAATAAAAAAAGAAGAGAATTTGTTTTCAAGCAGATTAAGGGAGGATACTGAAGAAAGATGCTTAACAAGGAGCACAGTGAAAACAGTCATGGACCTTTGTATTGATAAGTGTTGATAATAGTAGTATTGAACCCTTATGAAGGTTGTTGTGAGGATTAAATGAGATAATACACGTAAAATGCTTAGCATGGTGTCTGGTACACATAGCAAATTCTCAATGGATATTAGCTATAATACTTATTAATATCATACAAGTTCTGTTACCACTCCTTGGAGATTCTGACTCAGTAGATTTGAAGAGGGACCTAGGGATCTTCTTTTTGTGAAATTTTTTGCAGTTGATTCCTAGGCCTTAAATGGAAGCATGTTGTCACATGTCCCTGCTGTGACATGTGATCATGTCTCCTCTACTTCCACAAGGCACTCTAGTCACACTACTGCAGGATAACGCCCAATACTTCAGTAGTGACTCTTAACGGGGTAGTCTGTACCAGAGAACTGCATACTGGAGTAACATAGCCATGTCCTGGAAGCTATGTTACATCTGTGGAAATTTGCGCCATTCTAGCTTAAGAAGAATGTCTTCTATTTGCTTACCAACAATAGGCATCTACTTGGACCAAATTTGAAAACAAATCCCTTACTGAGAATATTTTCTCTTGATAGCAGACTAACTTTTTTTTTTTTCTGGAAGTATCCAATCAGTGCTTTCTTTTCACTGGCCTCTCTTTTCTTTATGCTTAGACCAAAGTGTTTTTGTACGTTGTAGACTACTAAAGAGAGTGGAAGTTCATTTAGAATGGCAAGGCAGGTGGATTAGTTTTGGCACCCTGGATTTAGAGCATGGATGTAAGAGAAGGGTAGAAAGGGCAGCCTGGCACTTGGGACTTTTCTGGCCAGCTGTGTGGAGGTTGCCCAATTCTCAATTCATTCCACACCCTTCTTCCGCTCTGACATTAGGCAGCCAAGCAGGCCTTTTGATACTCAAGGAATTAAGGGCAAATAGTGTTTTACAGTTATTCATCACCACCAAAGTCCTAGAAGGACTAGAAAGATAGCTTCTCTTGAATGGCCCCATTTTGAAGCAAAGTAAAGGCAATAGAGACGGTTGTGGAAGCAACTGAGGCTTCAGTGAAACAAGTCTCATTATTACCATTTGTTAATTTCAAATCCATAGACACAACATGATTATTTACCCCTACTCCCATCTGGAAATGTGAGATGATGGATCAGAGCCATCTTTTCCTTTACTTTACCCATTGAATCAAGTTCCAGGAAGGATCACCTCTTGCCAAAGCCTCCTTTTTTCCTAGTTCTCAGAAAAGCAGGCTTTACAACACAGCCACCATTTACAGAGGAGGAAACTGAGGCTTAGAGAGGTCAAGTTATTTTTCCCGTATCTTGCCCAGTGGTGGAGATATTCAAACCCATGTAATCTGGCTCCAGAACCCCAACTATTAAGGTTAAACTACCTCTATGTGTATTTTGCCATAAGCTCTATAAGAAATGCCTAGTTAAGAACTCGATTTATTTTTTGAATCTTTAAAAATTATTTGAAGTATTTTAGTAAAAAAGTAATACATAAACACAGTAACAAGTTCAAGTTATACAAAAGATCATATAGTGAAAAGTGAGTGTTCCTCTCCCACCTACCCCAGTTCCACAGTTCTCAATCTTCCCCTCTCTAGAGGCAAATGTTATTATTTTACATGTCCTTCCAGAAGTAATCTGAGCATATACTACTCCATATATACCCTTAAAAGATAAGTGGAAGCATATGATACATACTGATGTTTCCAGTCTAACTGAGAAATCCTGCCTTGGCGAATAACACCGTCTCCAAGATCCAAGAAAGTCTATTAGCCAAACACAGGTGAGGACAGGATGGATATGATGTTTTATATACCCATGAAAAAAAACCTGGTGATGTAAAGAATTCATCCTGTAGTTTCAAGCAGTTAATCTGGACAGGAAGTGACTCCATCTGGAAATGTCTGTTTTGAGGAGCTTATGCTCACTTGGGTTCATACTGGATGGCATTGCTCCCTGGGTGCAGGGATCTCCTATGTGTTATAGAGGGTTGTATCCTGCTCAGTATCTAATGAGCTTAATTCCTTGTGTGTATACACTGGGTGCTCAGTCAATGATGGCTGTATGTATGCCTGAAAATTTTGTTTGCTTAAAAAATATATCTTTGCAATGGAGTGTGGGTTACTCGTTTGATAACTCCTTTTATTCTCCACATTTGCTTTTCAGTATCAAGGTGCTCTGCACTCTTAATGTGTACAAATTTTGAATCATGCTGAAAATCTTGTTTCCTACACACTGGCAAAGAATTTCTGGTATGGACCTGAATTGTACAAAAAAGAAATCCTGACTAGTATTTTTACTTTCAGAAAAGCATTGACAAAATATTACCTAGCACCCGAGGATCACAGGCACACAAATAAAATATCACCTATTTATTTTAAAAAAAGATGTTTTGCTCTAAGTTATAAAGAATTGGTGTTAAATTTCTAAACAACAACTACTGTCAGTTTGGGAGGGGATGAAGTTTATGGTAAGAATTATGGGTGTGGGAGATAAAGGTAGGATATATATGTGCATAATCAAAAGTAAGGCATTGAACAAAACGAAAACATGAACACTAAACTGGAACAAATCACACTAATTAGCTAAATATGGGGGGCAAATGGTTATAGCAGAAAAAGCAGAGATTTTGGAGTTGAACAGACTTGGATTTCAATCCAACTTTGCTCTTAAGGACCCTGAGCAAGTTCTCTCAGAGCCAGTTTCCTCATCTATAAAATGGGTATGATCATGATTAAAATCTTCCTTTTTTAATACATTTAAAAAATTGAAGTATAGTTGATTTACAGTGTTATGTTAATTTCAGGTGTACAGCAAAATGATTCAGTTATACATATACGTGTGTATATATATATATATATATATATATATACACACACACATATATTTATGTATGTATTCTTTTTTAGATTCTTTTCCATTATAGGTTATTATAAGATATTGAATACAGTTCCCTGTGAAAATCTTCTTATTATAAAATGAACTTAAGCAAGCTAAACATTCATCAAAGAAAAAAAACCAATCCTTTTGTTATCATTGAGGGAAACAAAACCTCCAAAACACCTAGTAATATTTGTCCTTATTAATTGTTCCCTTAATAGCCTATACTTATTTTCACAATTCACTTTGAATCTTAATTTTATACACCAAAGCCCTTTAAGAGTTTCTCCTTGACTCTTTTGTAAAAAAATATTTTAAAGAGACCATGAAATTTATTAGAATTCCTAGTATGAATGCACAAACCTGAAGTAGCAAAAAGAGTACATCTAAGTGTGAAGAACCATGTTTTATACATTTTGACTCTTGATTTTTTTACCTTTCTCAGTGTGGAAGGCAAACTTCTAAGGTGACTCTCAGTGATCCCCACCTCCTGTTTGTCATGCCCTTGTGTAATCCTCTTTGGGCTGGATCCAGTGATTTACTGCTAAGGAATAGAATACAGCAAAAATGGTGGAATATCACTTCTGTGACTAGGTTATAAGACTGTGACTTCCATCTTGCTAGCTGACTCTCTCTCTTGCTGGCTTTGCAAGATGCCATGTTGGAGAGGCCCATTTGGCAAGGAACCAAGGGTGGCTTCCAGCCAATAGCCAGTAAGAAACCTCGGGCTGACAGCCTGTACAAGACCTGAGTCCTGCCAGCAAGCACACAAATGTGCTTGGAAGAGGATCCTCCCTCAGTCAAGTCTTGAGATGTGACCCCAGCCCTGGCCAACACCTTAATTATAGCCTGTGAGAAACCTTAGAGCAGAGGACCCCATTTAGCCATGCCCAGATTCTCGACCTACAAAAACTGTGAGATAGTAAATGTGTTATTGTAAGATGCTAAATTTTAGGGTAACTTGTTATGCAATAGGTAACCAATATGCCTAGAATGGACTTTCTAGTACTATTTCCTAGAAGTCAAAAGAATGATCCACGCTGAACTTTCAATAGAAAAATATAACAATAGTATCATTTATTGAACATTTCGTATGTGCTGGGTATAGTATTAATTGCTTTACTGTACTAAATTCATTAACTTATTTAATTCTCATGACAACTCTCTGAGGTAGGCATTATGATCTCCATTTTACAGATTAGGAAACTGAGTCTCAAAGCACTGAATCAACTTATCCAATGTAAAACAAATAGTGGCTTGTATTACTTCAAAACACATGCTTTTAATCAGATAAATACAATTGGCTTCATCACAGTATGATGACTTAAGATGTACTCTGTGCTTAGCTCAGTGCTTGGCACATAGGAGGTGCTCTATATAGGTGAGCTATAATTATTACACCTTGAACTCACAATAAAGAGCCTCTGCAGTCTGCATTCTGTGTCAGTCTGCATTCTGTGTCAGTCTGCATTCAAAAACCAGCTCCTCACACCCTGCTGGGGTACACGGTCTTGCCCATAGTGGTCACAGTGGTCCACGCATCCTGAACAAGTTCCCGCTTCACCAAGTGATCTTAATAACCCATCCCAATATGTCCTCTCTGGAGGCTCATCCAGCACGTTGCAACGTGTTGAACTCATTTTCATTCTGCTTGGATGCTGCCGTTGAGCTCTGGGGGCTCTCGATCTGTTCACATGGGTTACCCACGCCCATATACAGATGCTGGGCTATTTAGAATAGTGACTGAATTTGAGGCACCAGTTGCCTTCCAATGGTCTGTTGCAGCTGAAATTAAATACTCCTTTCTTTTATACCTCTACAAGGCTTGGTTAACTCCTATTTACAGATGGAATTTTACAGCTAGCATATTTTATAGAGCACTTACCCTAGTGATAATAACAGAAACACCTTACAATTGTGTCAGCTTGACTGTTTATAAAACACTTTCATATGCATCTCATTTGATTCCATGGCACTTCATCTATGCCTTATGAGATGAATGACTTTCTATCTTGTGTTATAGCTATTTATATACATGAGGCAGTATGGTCTGGTGGAAAAATCACAGATTCTGGCATCGGATAGACCTGGATTTGAATCCCAGTTCCACCACTTACTAGATGTGTGGCTTGAATAAATTTATGATCTTCCCTGAGCTTCTGTTTTCCTCATTTATAAAATGTGCTTAGTCATGCTCATAGGGCTATTGTGAGGAATAAGATAACATGTAAAGTGAAAGACAATTAATAAGGACTCAACAAATATTTTCTCAAAAAATTGTTAGTTTGCATGCTGATACCTAGCAAAATCTGTGACTATTCTTTACATCTGCAACAGACCTGGCACTGTGTCTTCTGTCTTTTAGAAAGAAGCTCAATGCATACTTCTTGAATGGGCAAGCCTGGGGCTAGTCAGGAAAGTTATTGTTATCCTAGTAGGTGGAGGTTAAATGGCCTTCCCAGGGCTCACATGGCTGATAAATGATAGAACCGGAATTCGAATTCTGGTCATTTTCTGCCTAGTCCAATGCATCTTCCTATGGTCTTTTGGATTGGTTTGCAAGAATGATGTACTGGGAATAAAATCTCTTGTAGAAGAGAGCCTACAGAGAGCCTATGCTGGGTTCTGCACTAGGATTCAGATCTCTTTGGGCATGGTGTAGAGAGCCTCCCATCCCACTCCTCCATGGGTTACCAAGGAGACTTCTGAGAGTCATGTTCACATGCTAGGTCCAACAATAGTGCCTTAGTTGTTAGAAGGTTTGGGCAAACCAAAGTATAGTTTGAGTATAGTCTATTGCCAACCACTCAGATTTACCCATTGGCCTAGTTCCCCAAGGGTTTGTGTCTAAATAGACACAAAGGGTTGAGGATAGTGAAAGTAAAAACAAGATACAAGCAGGAAAAAAGTAGGTTCTCTAAAGAGCTTTGTGAGATGATGGAAAGGAGATAAGGCAGCACAGCTTTTACGAGGACCTACTTGAGAGTTGGCTCAGAACATAGCCAACCCTGGCACATGGGGTTTCCAGGGAACAGAACTCAGCTTTGGCACTTGGAGGGCTGTGGTACATCAGAGACACCAGGGGCAGCACAGAGCTGTAGATGCTACCTGGCTTCCAGTCATTGGCACAGCAGTAGCACCTGGGGCCTCTTTTTTGTTTAATTTATTTTTGGCTGCATTGGGTCTTCATTGCTGTGCATGGGCTTCTGATTGTGGTGGTTTCTCTTGTTGCAGAGCATGGGCTCTAGACACACGGGCTTCAGTAGTTGCAACATGCGGGCTCAGAAGTTGCAGTGCATGGGCTCTGGGGCACGTGGACTCAGTAGGTGTGGCTCGTGGGCTCTAGAGCACAGGCTCAGTAGTTGTGGTGCACAGGCTTAGTTGCTCCGCAGTATGTGGGATCTTCCCGGACCAGGGCTCAAACCCTTGTCCCCTGCATTGGCAAGCAGATTCTTAACCACTGAGCCACAAGGGAAGTCCCGGCCATTTTGTTTTAAGAGTAGTGCAAGGCAGCATCAGTGGCTCTGGAGGCTTTGGGAACAGGTGCAAGCAGTATCCTTGGTACAAGCATTAATGCCCTTGTTATTCATGGTGAACACTGGTAGCAGTGATGAGATGCCTGTGATATGGCTTCTACAGGTAGCAGAAGCCTGAGAAGTCCATAGGTTGAGAAGGCTTCCTTATGAATAGACTTGAGACAACCACTGGGGAGTATGAGAAATAGTGGAGGACCTAGAGGTACCATAATAATGGGTTTGGGTGAAAACCAGAGAAATGCTATTTATGACGATTAATTTTATTTTAACCTGTAGCTTGGTATGATTTGGGGAATTCCAGATTAGACACCAAAAGTCAGATGGATAACAATTTACCCTGTAATCTGGAGCCCTTCCTGCTCCTGTTCCCCAGTGTGAGAGGTGCTAATTGTCAAAGGTAGAATCCTCCCTCCCTCCTCCTGTTTCAACACCCTACAAGTTCAATACTCTATGCTATCAAGCAGAATTCCTGGGAGCACAGATATTTGAAAGAGAGGTTTCTGAATGTCGCTCCAAATCTCCATCTGACTATTTGGAGTAACTCAAGCTAATAGGCTAAAACTTCCAGGATGATTTGGATGAAGGTGGTAAGCACTCTGGAACTTCTGAGGTGGGTGGGTGGGGAAACTGCCCATCATTAACAATGTGCACAGAGACTGCTAGCCATTTGTCTTGCAGTGGGTGGCATAGCTGTGCTTCCCTCTTACAAAGTGTTGCCCTTGCAAAGGGCTGAGATGGTGGCATCATGCCTTTGCTGTCAGTGATACAAATTACATCTGCCTACTCTAAGAGAAATAAAACAAGCTTCTTTCCCTCATGATGACCTAATTGTCTTTCTTGTCCTTCAAGGTTAGCCAAAGATGTGGTAAAGGCATTAGGTACGTGTCAAGAATGACATCACCACCACCAGCAACAAAAGTAAATGTACATGTTCTATGGCACACACACACACACACACACACACACACACTTTTTTTCCCCCATTAGTCCATCTGCCTTCTCACAGTGGCTTAAAGATTGGGTGAGAGAATTGTCTTCCTGACTAAACTAGGTTTTCCCAGAATGTGTTTCTAAGACCAGTTGTTCCAGGGAACTTTAGCACGTGGTAGACAAAAAAGGGTTCCCTGATCAAGTAAGTTTGGGAGACGCTGGGTTATACGATGGATTATACAATGCAATTGGGTTATACAGTTTCTCTACTATAGGACTTCCTGGTGGGCTGATGTATGGAGACTGGGAGGGGGAAATAATAGGTGAAATATGAATTTCCCAAAGAGAGGCAGCAAAACATGGTGTTATGTGTGTAGGGCTCTGGCAGCAGACGTTCTGGGTTTAGAACCCAGCTAGGATCTGTCACTCGCTACTTATGGGACCTTGGAAAAGTTTATTTCACCTTTTTGTGCCCCAATTGTTTTTGTCTATTGAATGGGGATGATAATGATAATACTTATGTCACAGGGTGGTTGTAATATATAAAGTGCTTAAAAGAGTTCTTGGCTCTTAGGAGATGCTGGATAAATACAAGCTAATATGATTTGACTCTGTAACTTTTCCTGCAAACCTGAGCTGGGTTCTTCTGGTATAAAGACTATAGGGGGATGGCATGAGGGAAGAAAACAAGTAAAGGAGGTCAAATCAAGCCTGAGCTGAAGGACTACAGCTCTGAAGTCCAAATCTCAAAGATTATTTCCTTCCCCCCATCTCCAGATATTTTTTTTCTTTTTTAAGAGATAATCTCTTACCAGCCTCAAATTGGTTATGTGTATATTTCTGGAGGAAGGAGGATGGACTAAATGACAGAGGTTTTGTCAATTATCCAATGACTTGAATGGCTTTGATTTCTGCATCTAAAAAATGGATCTACTGTTACTGAACTGTGTCTTGGAATTTTGGTAGGACTAAGGAATGATAGCAAAACATCCAAGATTAATCCAAGCCCACAGTCAAATTGAATTACCTTCTCACAGTTCAGTTTCATCAGAAAATGGCAAGTGGCAAGAAATCAATCTGCACCCTGACTGGGCAGAGTGTTCTCTGTGAGCTGATGCTCTACACCTGCAACTAACTTTTAGCGACAGGTGCTATCATATGGAACAGTAGTTCTCAAGCTATCATGTGTATCAGAATCACCTGTGTGGCTTGTTAAAGTACAGAGGGCTGGGCCCCAACCTCAGAGTTGTTGTTTCGGTAGGTCTGGTCGGGGGCAGGTGTGGAGAGAGAAGGCTGAGGATCTTGTTCCCACGTAATGCTAATACTGCTGGTCCAGGGACCACACTTTGAAAACCACTAATATAGAGGTTAAGGGAATGGGCACAGAAATTGGACAGACCTGGGTTTAATTTCTAGTCCCACCACTTAAAAGATGTGGAATCTTGGTTAAGTTACTTACTTGTGTGCCTCAGCTTACCCATCTGTAAATTGGGGATCATAGCACCTACCTCATGGGGTTGTGAGGATTAATGAGTTAATATACATAAAGCCCTTAGAATAGTGCTTACTGTATTAGTGTTAGTTGTTACTATTGTTGTTATTATTGTTATTAAGAGGTCAGGCCACTGAGTTGGCACAGGATCCGTAGAAGTGGGATAAGAGCATTGACATGGCAAGCTGTATCACTCTCTTTTAATTTGCCATTTTAAACGGACATTAACAGTCGGATTTGACACCTTGGTTTTCTAGAGGTGGAGCTGCTTCGGGGCAGAGTGATCTAAACCCCAAGGGTTGACTTGCACTCCCGGTTGTCTGATTGATTGGTCTCTCTTACTTCCTATCTTCACCCCACAACATGCTTCAGTTCCTCTCCTAGCAAAGTGGTAACAGTACAAGTTTGGCCACAGGCCTCTAAGGCAGATGCTCCATGCCTCTTTGGGAATCTCATGGCAATATTTTCATACCAGAGAACATTTATGAAGTGCTTGCTTGTGTTCAAACCCTCATGGTTTGATCTCTCTTTTTTAGAGTCCCAGCTAATTATCCTGTTTAAAATAAAAGTCCCAGTTTAAAATTCTGAAGCCTTTGGTAAGTTGCCCACAGAAGAAATGTATAAGTTTATAACCCATTCATCATGCCCTCAAGTGTGCCTCCCCTGTATACCTCTAGTTTTGATGATAATTAGGAAGCTTGTTAGCGTCATCAGGATGCAGCTCTGTGCCCTGGTTGGGGGAAGGTGCATAAATCTGGGCATAAGGTAACCAACTCTCAAGCTCTTTGGATGACGGTCCAAGGTGTTTGTAAAGATCAACCCCTGCACTTCACTGTGGTGGCTGATTCTGGTAGGCTGGAGGGGAAGGTTAATAATGCCTATTAGCTTCAGCCAAGTCTTTCTCCATGGACTAAAATGGAGTGCAGCTATCATCCACTGTGGCTTTCTCCCTCTGCTCATTAGTTAGTGTCAGGGCTTTAACAGTGCAGAGCAAAAAGAAGGGTGTGTGTGTTTGTGTGTCCCCATTTGCCTTTTCCCTCACCAGCTGAGAGTAATTGATTTCTTTCCACAAAGGGAAATATGCCTTAAGGATAAGAATCCTGGCCTGTAAATTGGAAAACCTTGATTCTAGAACTAGCATCACCCCTGACTTGCTCTATGACCTTGGATGTATTAGTTAGATTTTCTGGGCCTTTCTGTCGTTTTCTGCAAAATAGAATGATCCTGATTCCCCCCTCTCAGAGCTGTTGAATATCTAAAGAGGTAATATAACTGGTCATGCTTTGGAAAGTGATTAGTGCTTTATGGATATAAGAGATAATTATGGCACCCAACAAATTTAGATTAGAGATCCTGTGCTTTTTTCACACACAGGCCAAGTCTTTTTTTTTTTTTAATTTATTTTATTTTTGGCTGCGTTGGGTCTTCGTTGCTGCGCGCGGGCTTTCTCTGGTTGCGGCGAGCGGGGGCTGCTCTTCGTTATGGTGCGCGGGCTTCTCATTGCGGCGGCTTCTCTTGTTGTGGAGCATGGGCTCTAGTTATGCAGGCTTCAGTAGTTGTGGCACTAGGGCTCAGTAGTTGTGGCTCACGGGCTCTAGAGGCAGGCTCAGTAGTTGTGGCGCACGGGCTTAGCCACTCCACGGCATGTGGGATCTTCCCAGACCAGGGCTCGAACCTGTGTCCCGTGCATTGGCAGGCAGATTTTTTTTTTTTTTTTTAATATTTTTTCTCTTGGCTATTTTCCACTGTGTGTATTTTTTCCCTATATATTGTTTCTTATATCCCCAATGATCACTTTTTTTTTTAAGATGTTGGGGGTAGGAGTTTATTTATTTATTTATTAGTTTTGGCTGCGTTGGGTCTTCGTTTCTGTGTGAGGGCTTTCTCTAGTTGTGGCGAGCGGGGGCCACTCCTCCTCGCGGTACGCGGGGCTCTCACTATCGCGGCCTCTCCTGTTGTGGAGCATAGGCTCCAGACGCGCAGGCTCAGTAGTTGTGGCTCACGGGCCCAGTTGTTCCGCGGCATGTGGGATCCTCCCAGACCAGGGCTAGAACCCGTGTCCCCTGCATTAGCAGGCAGACTCCCAAGCACCGCACCACCAGGGAAGCCCCGGCAGGCAGATTCTTAACCACTGTGCCACTAGGGAAGCCCTGCCAAGTCTCATTTAATGAGAATGACAACCCTTATAACTTTTTTAAACTAAAAATATAAATTGAATAACTGTATTTTTACAGAAATAAAAATTAAATTATAGTTCAATATTTTCCAAAGGGAAAAAGAAGAACCATCTTTCACAATAAAAAGCATAGAGAGGATTTATCCAAGTTGGTGCTTCCAATGGAGCATTTTCAGAAATAAAAAAATACGTTTCAGAATTGACCACTAGATGTCAGTGTTGGACAAGCACAGAGTTCTTGGCAGAGACTCCTGCATTAGCGTCTGGCTCCATTTCAGCTATCAAGTTTCTCTGCAAAGGAGAGGGAGTTTGTGTAACTGAAGCAAAGATTTTGCTTTCTCACTTCTCACCCCGTCTTGCGGAAAACAGCCTGATGCTCTGGGTAAGTCGCCGTTATCTTCACTTTCAGTGATTCCCTTTATAGATCTGCAGTCTGCTGAGAAGTTTAAAACACAAAATTAAACATGTGCTTAGCTCCCTGAAGGCCACATACTTATTTTTCTTCACAAAGGTGCTTTTCTTTTTCCAGACCAGCCTTCCTGGCCTACCCTTTGTGTAAAATTAATCACATCTAACAAGGAAATACTGCTCTGGGGCACCCAGGTTCCAAAGCTCTCGAATCAGGGTCTTTAGTTTTTTGCTACAGAATGACACTTGCTGTGATTTCAGATCGCTCTCTAAAAATGGCAGCTACTTGGTGTGTCACACCAAGAAAACGTTTCAAGAAAACGTGGTCGCATTGTAGCTGTGCTAAACAGCCTCTTTCAGTCCTCTTTCATTTTACACTTTTACTGGAAGTCTTGAAAAGAGGCGATGTAATTAGGTTCCAGTTGTCTCTGTTGAGCTCAGAGATGCTCACCTTTCCTTGGGGGAAGATGAATTCCTGTTATGTTGGTTTCTTATCACATCCTGGATTATGGAGGAAATGTGCAGCGAATTCAGAGTAGAGCTAGTGATAAAATCAACTTAGCTCTTTGAAAAGTCCACCTGCTCTGGGGTTTTAGAATTCACACTTGTGGGGCTACTCCTCTTGAACAGTTTTCAAGGGTGGGTAGTCAGTTTTTTGTGCCCCTCTTGCCCTTTATAGGAGGCCGGCTCAGACGCATTTAGAAAGCATTTTGTGGAGGAATTTGGAATTGCAACATCCCTTCCTTGGTTTACTTTTGTCCCTTTTGCCCTCCAGTTGGCCAACAGGAAGAAAATGGTTTGGTGACACAAAGTCAAAGGTGGCTTTCTTTTTTGGCCACACTTACTGGAGACCAGTGGAGGGGGGGCTGGATGTGACAGCACCTCCTGATGCAGAGTACTGCCCTGCTGCAGCATCCTGAGTGGCTGCTGGCCAGGAGCTGACCTTGTCCTGGGGAATGAGTCATCAGGCATAGCCTTGCTCTTGGAGGCAGGCCTGGCATTGGTTTCAAGGTCCTCTTGGATCTGGTGCCTGTCTGCTCCCACTTCACTGCGTCTCAGCATCCCTGGGTCTCCTCAGTGGTGTTTGGAGTCTTGGAGGAAGAAAGGCCCCTCACCCTCTGGCAGGCTCATTTTCCATCACTTTTCCACTTCCCTGCTTGTGCCTGAGGCCTTGTCCCTTCCCAGCTCCTGAAGGACCTTGTTCCTGTACACCTCAGCTTCCAGCCTGGCACTTTCAACCTCTTCCTCCTCTTGCTGCTTTCCCTCTGCCTTCCTGCAAATGAGGGAGTTAAGAGCAATAGTTTTGAGGTCAGACATACCTCAGCTACTTGCTACCTGTCTGACATGAGGCAAGTTCCTTCGTTTCTCTGAGCTCTGGTTTCTTAATAACAGTACTTACCTTGCTGTGTTTCATGAGGATTAAATGAGGTAAAGTATGTATGTAAAGCAACTAGCGCTTTGTTGGAGTTAGGGGATCCATAGCTGCTGCTGTTAATTTTCTTGTTTCTGACTATGCTACTAATTGTCTGCCTGCTCTCTTTTCTCTCTTCTCCCTTTAACTGTTCAATATTTCTAATGACTGGGTTCTCCTTACCTTTGCTCATTTACATTTACTTACTGTTCATTGCCTCTTGTTTTGGCAATTATATTTTAAATTCCCAAGCTCTTTCTTGTTCTCGGTTTCTTGCTTGTAGTAACCTGTCCATATTTTATAGATGCAAAGGTCATCTCCAATCACTCTAAAGAAAACAATTAAATTAAAAAAATTCTCTTTTGTTTCCAGAATTATCTGTATTCCAGGGTCTTTTAGTTTTTCTTGTTTGCTCAATTATTATCCCTTCTGTGCTTAGTGAAATTTTATGTTTTCTTCTAGGCCCACCTCAAATGCCACATCCTCCATAATGTCATCCTTAATCCCCCAAATTAGAAGCAAATTTTCCTTCCCTCCTTCACTTCTATAACCCTTGGTTTGAATCCTTTTATCGCATAGCACCATATATTGTGTACCTAAGTGCTTGTTTTTTGTGGCTCAATTTGACTTTCTTCTTGGAGTATAAATCCCTGGAGGTTAAGGACTGTACTATACATGCTAGCCTCCCTCTGGGTATTTTGTATGGGGCTCCTTGCCTTTATGGGGGGAGGGGGGACTCTACTGGTCACTACCGCAGTGTGAGAATCATATAAGAATGAAGTAAGAATGTCCTGGTAGATCAAGGATTGCAGTGGTTGATGGAGAAGGTGGTAGATCTTTTCTAGAAATCTTTACAAGTGGCTGTGTCCTCATTGGACTGAGATGAGTGAAGTGGAGACTTGTCACAAATGAACTGTAGCGATTCTCTAAGGATAATGTCTGTGGGTCCTGAGCCTGCATTGCTGGGATGCCCTGCCCCCCTGTAGCAAACGGCCAATAGCTTCAAAGTACATGTGTCAGCAGGGACCTGGCTGACTAAGGTCTCAGCAGTGGGTTTGGACCACATCAGGTTTTCTTCAGAGGGGATTAACACGTATCTGAATGTTTTCACCCAAACTACCCCACAGGGAAATCCTTCACAACAGACATCATAGTACAAATGACAAGCTTGCCTTTTTTTTCTGTCTGAGGCCTGTCAGTCTCACACATACAACACAAGGCAAGGCCAAGGCCAAGACCTGACTGATTCGACAGCTAAGAATACAGTGAGCCACTTTTAGATTTAGACAGTTTAGTACTTACATGGGCAGTGAAAAGAAGAATAAGCTGAAAGTGCCAGCTTTCTGTGGTCATCACTCCACACGCTAAAAAGGATGACCCGGAAACAAAAGGGGGCCGGATGACTGCAATGCAAGCTGGGACACCCCATTGCTGAGAAGCCCGATCTAGGCTGCCACAAAGTAGTTTTATATTCTGCATAATATATATTTATATACATTTATATTAGAAATTATATTTTGGGACTTCCCCTGCGGTCCAGTGGTTAACACTCTGAGCTTCCACTGCAGGGGGCGTGGGTTCAACCCCTGGTCAGGGAACTAGGATCCCACGTGCCGCATGGCATAGCCAAAAAAAAAAAAAAAAGATTTTAGAAATTATATTTTATATTTATATAAAATTTATATTTTATAAATTTATGTTTATATATTATATATTAAAGCAGTTAGATATTCTGAGAAGGCAAGGCAGAAAACTCCACACCTCACTGGGGCCCAGAAGGCAAAAAGAAATTGTCTCATAATAGCCTCCAGGGCAGGGGGTAGGGTGGGAGGGGAGTGTGGGGGTGAGGGGTGAGGGAGAAGGTACACCAGTGGGAGATGGCCTCATAGTAGCTCCTTACAGGCCTCCTCCCATCCTCTCGTGTACCAGGAGGATCACAAAACATTGCACAAGTCTCAGGCTGCAGTTCCACCCTTTGCCTGCGTGATGTTTGTGGATGTGCCCAAGGCCGCCAGGGTGCCGTGGCAGAGCTGCTCCCCAACACGGCTCATTGGTGCCTTCTCTGGAGCCCAGTCACATGTTGGCTGATAGTAACTTTGGTTTCTGCATATAGAAAAGTTCTGAAGAGCACCCACCTACCTCCCACTGCAGCTGACACATACACACACACACACACACACACACACACACACACACACACCTTTTCTAGATTCAGAGTTTAGGTAGTTGCCAACAAACCTATCTATACATTATGCCCTCATTCTTATTTTTCATCCTGACCATTATGCTCCCTACTCAAGTTAGGCTGATTCACTTCCTTGCTTCCTCATCCAGGGTTCTTTCATCATAAGAAACATCTAAGAATCTTCCTAATCAGGACAGGGATTGGCCTCTGAATCTGGGTCTCCTTGAGCCTGGCCTCTCCGGTTTGCTCTCTTGCTCACTTTATCCTGAACATTTGCTTTCCACAGGTCTTCAGGATTCTGAATACACATATGGCTTTTGACCAGAGG